>NW_026068419.1:14225-19494 GCF_014885135.2 Alexandromys fortis | reverse complement strand
CCAAATATTCTGAAGAACCCCATACTGATTTCCAGAGTGGCTGGACAAGTTTGCACTCCCACCAGCAATGGAGGAGTGTTCCCCTTCCTCCACATCCTCTCCAGCATAAGATATCATTGGTGTTTTTTATCTTAGGCATTCTGTCTGGTGTAAGATGGGATCTCAGAGTCATTTTGATTTGCATTTCTCTGAGGGCTAAGGATATTGAGCATTTCCTTAAGTGTCTTTCAGCCATTGAGATTCTTCTGTTGAGAATTTTCTGCTTAGATCTGTACCCCATTTTAATTGATATATTTGGTATTTTGGTGTAGTTTCATAATAAAAGCAATATATAGCAAGCTGACAGCGAACATCATTTTTTTGTTTTTTATTTTTTAAAATAGAAAACAAACTATCTTTTTTCATACATACCAATTCAAGGTTCCACTCCTTCCCCTCCTCCCATCCCCTTCACATACCCCCTTCCCACACCCCTATCCACCCATCAGAGAGGGTAAGGCACCAAGGCCCTCCCTACTATATCTAGGCTGAGAAAGGTTTCATCGAAAGGGCAGAGGTTCCCCAAAAGCCAGTATAAGCAGTAAGGATAAATCCTGTTGCCACTGCCAGTCTGCCCTAGTCATTCAACTGTCAACCACCATCAGAGGGACCAGTTTGCTCCTATGCTTGTTCCTTCTCAGTCTGGCTGGTAGCCAAGAGAGATGTAGGGGAGAGGAGAAGGGAAGAGAAGAGAGCAGAGGAGAGAGAAAGAGAGAGGGAGAGAGAGAGAGAGAGATTAAGACAAAAAACCCACTACCCATTTAGGACACCTCTCCCCCATCACATACCTAGAAAATGATGTTAGGTTCAGCTAAAAAGAGGCTGGTTTGGGGCTCAGCATCCTGGTGAGGCTCCCCCTAGCCTCCACTGCCCCATCCACCGGTTCCTGACTTTATTCTCCCTCTGTACCTCAATGCTTCTCTGCTGCAGGCTCACATCAGCCCAGGCTCTCTGGGTGCGAGGAGGAGCGTGGAATTGGTTACTCCAATAGCAGGCTTGCCACTATTGCACCAGTGGGCACATCTTTTCTGACCAGTGAGTCGTGCAGCACACAGGAACCACAGATGAGGAAGCCCTGATGACAACCCTCCCCCCGTTCCCGCAGAACCTTCCAGCTCTGTGCACACTCTATAGCAGGGAGGACGCTTCCAGTCAGTTCCCACCTGGTGTCTCTATGTCCTGTAATTAGTGTGCGGTTCGTCAGCAACTGGTCTTGCTTCCTGGTTCTTGTGGGCAACCAGGGGCACTGGCAGTTTCCTGTGTTGTTTGTGGGGCCCCTCTGCCTGACAACTCAGGGAGATGGCTCAGCCCTGGCACTGGGTGCCATTTTTAATAACTCCTGGTTTTGGAAATAAAGCTTTAGAGAGAGCATCTTCCTGTGTATCCTTGGCTGGCCTGGAGCTTGCTTTACTGGGTAGATCGGACTGGCTTCTAACTCATGAAAACCTGCCTATCTCTGCCTCCTGAGTGTATATTTCTTCCTTAGGTGATTTCTGTTCATCCCCATGGCCCACTGTTTCATTGGGCTGCTTGCTTTCTCAGTGTCTAGTTTTTGGGTTTATGTGCACTCTGGATATTAATCTCCACATGATGTAGAGCTGGCACAGACATTCTGTAGGCTCTCTTCACTCTGGTAACTGCTTCCTTTGCTGTTCAGAAGACCGTGAATTCCATGAGGTCCCATTGTTGACTGGTGTCTTATTTCCTGAGCATCTCATGTCCTATTCAGAGACTGCTCCTCTGCCTCCATCTAAAGGTGCTTCTCCTTCTAGTGTTCCCAGAGTTCCAGGTCTCATACAGGGGTGTCTGATGATTTTGGGGTTGGTTTGAGTGAGGAGTGAGAGATGTCCTCTCCTTTGTCTTGGGCCTTCGAACTCTCCAGCATTTCCTTACTGTAGGTCCTATTCAGTTCCCAGCCTGGTGGGCCTCCAGGAAGAAGGGAGGATGGTGACCTATGGCCTCCCTGCTTCTGACACTGCCGCGGACCGTCCCTCTCGGAGACCACCACCCACGGGGGACCAAGGTGAAGGATAGGATAGTCAGGATACGATGCAAGGGAAATGACAGACAGACACACTGTGTAGTGAAAATCTGCTGCAATTTTACTTCTGTAAAGCTTCAGTTTTTGTACAAAACAGATCAAAGAACTTGGCAGGTTCATTACATCACCCCACTTAGGGTTCCAGACATAAATCAAGATTAAGCATAACCAAAATAGAGCTTCTTCTACGTGCTCCTTTCTACGTGTTCCCCCTTCCGTGCTCAAGATGTTGGCAAGGACTTTTAGTTTTGTTTTGTCTTTTAGAATTCTGTCTCACACCATTATTTACTTTCTACCGTGGGAGACTAGTTCTCAGGGTCCTGTGTTTAGCTTTCCATCTATATAGTTTTTATTCTTTGCTCCATATCCCCTAATAGTTTTCTCATTTTCTCATGATAGTTCCTATACCAATATATTAAAACTAGTCTCATGTTATCAATAATTTCCTTTCTTTCCTTCTTACTATAAAGACTCCAGGGCTTCTGAGATCTAGCTAATCTTTTCATAAAGGGGAATTTTCTCTAACTCTCCTTTTCTCTCTAAATCTGATTCACTATGACGATTCCCTCATAACATATCAACTTTAGCCGCTTCTGTTTCATAAATAATAAAGTTTCCCAGGCTCATGTGGCGTGGGGTATACTTCAGTTCCTCAAGAACTGCTTTAATGAACGGTGGAGCCAAGCCAAGGACGTACTTTGATCTCTTGGTAAGCGGTCAGCTACAAACAGGAAAAATAAGAAATACAGAGAAAGATCAAGCAAGGTGTTAGGAGGGCTCGCTCTCAAGGCTATCTCCAGATACGAGATTTGCCTAGGGCATCAGGTCCTCTCTGGACTGCTGATTGCCAGGGGGACCACCTGGGGCTTCGCTCCAAGAAGCTCTAACCCCAATCCTTCAGCAGGCAAAAGCCAGCGCAGAGGCATTTTGTCACTACACGGCAGTCACTGCTGTGGACGTGGCATGACACCAGTGGTGGTGATTGCTTAGGACGGGACTGGGGGACTGCTCTGTAGCTCTCCAGGAGGGTGGCACATGCCACAAGGCCTGGGAACATGGACAGCTGTAGGCACTGTCCTGAGGGCTAGCATGGGAAAAGTTGATGAATCTGGGATTGTCTCAGCCCCTAGGTGATGTCACAGCTCCTCTGGGATTGTCTGTCTCAGTCCCTAAGTGACGTCACAGCTCCTCTGAGGGTGGAGGGTCTGCAGTCCCTGCATCCAGACATTGGGGCAGGGGTGGACCTGGCTCTAAAACACACATCTTGTCATTCACTTTTGATCCAGACCCTCCTGCTGCCCTGCTTCTGTGCCCAGTGAAGACCACAGCAGTGATTCCCACGTTCCTAATGCTGCAACCTTTAATACAGTTCCTCACATTGTGGTGACCCCAGCCATAAAATTATTTTCATTGCCACTCCATAGCTGTAATTTTAGTACTGTTATTAATTATAATGTAAATACCTGTGTTTTCTGTTGGACTTAAGCAACTCCTATAAAAGGGTCCTTCAAACCCCCAAAGGGGTCGTGACCCTCAGGTTGAAAACCACTTCTCTAGCTTGAAGGAAGTTCCTTGACCAAGTCCTTTTTGGGAGGTTTCAAGCAGTTTCTCTGTGCAGTCCTGGTTGTCCAGGAACTCACTCTGTAGACCAGGCTGGCCTCAAACAGAGATATGCCTACTCTGCCTCCTGAGTGCTGGGATTAGAGGCATAAACTACCATCCAGCAACCTGACCAAGTCCTAACCAAAAGCCAGGATGGTTTTAGACCTGTAATGCCAGCTCATTGGGAGACTGAGGCACAGGATGTAAAACCTGTTTGGGTTACAGAATAAGTTCAAGGCCAGCCTGGACCAAGTTTTAAAAGTAGAGGTGGGGGCAGGGAGATGGCTCAGCAGGTAAGAGCCCTGGCTGCTCTTCCAGAGGTCCTGAGTTCAATTCCTAGTATCACATGGGCGGAGTCAGTGCTGTCCTATGGAGCTTGCCTAGTCCACCTCATTTCCCCTTCCTGGTTCCCAGTTCCAGCTTTTCCAGTCTCGCTCCAGCTCCCAGGATCCTTGAGGCTCACCCGGCACAGCACTAGGTTGGGGTCATAGGCTCACCCCAGACCCAGCCCTGGGAATCCTTCACGGTCCTTGCTAGCTTGCCAGGCCTTAAATATCTACTGTACTGCACCGCCGCCGCCCCGCCCTGCCCCAGGTGTCAGTCTTGGGGATCCCTGTGTTCTGGTCTCACCTTATAGCCCTGGCTGTCCTGAACTTGCTATGTGGATCAGGAACTCGGAGATCCGCCCGCCTCTGCTGAGACTGGTTTTAAAGTTGTTCCCAAAGAAACCGGGACCCTTTCTTCGGGTTACATCAAACTAAGCTGAGGTGTCGTTCAGTTAGGACGAACTCAACACGCACGGTTAAATCCCGGGCAACATCAACAACTAAAGAAAAAGAAACTAACGCTGTGACGTGAGGGGCTTTGTAGGAGACAGCCGGTTCTTCAGCTTGGCCCAGACAGCCTCCAAGGCTCCTGAACCGGGCCAGCAGATGGAACTCTGCAGCCTTCGGACTGATAGACATTTAACATTGTGCTGTCCCTCCCGGGACCTTCGGAAACCGCAATGCCGCTAATGACCACAGGGGGCAGCAGGACACAGAGTGGGAGCTGGTCCGGGCGCCTGCCACCTGAGGGGCTGTGAACTTTGATTGCTGGGGAAGGAGTAAGCATACACCTCCAGCTCCTCCCACAATTGTTAACTCAACATCACGTTCTCCAGTCGTGGTGACACACACACACACACACACACACACAGAGACAGAGACAAAGAGAGAGAGACAGACAGACACACACAACAGTGACAAGACAGAAGGATCAAGAATTCAAGGTCAGCCTGGGCTACAAGAAGATAAAACAAAACAAACAGCATAAACGGATACACAGGCTTCACAGATCGCAGCATCTGGAGCAGACACTGTGTCAATTTCCCCTTCCTCCACTAATCCCTGAGACCAGTGTGTGTGTGTCTAGGGCAGGCGACCATAGTCATTTAGGAGGGGTAACATCCCCCATACTGTTCAGGGAGCTCTTCCTTTGGAGAAATTTTATTTCCCTCCGTTTGTTTTTCTTTATTTAAAAAAAATATTTTTATTGTATGTGTATGGGTGTTTTGCCAGCTTTATGTCCCTGCACCATGTGGATGCA
>NW_026068419.1:2827-11443 GCF_014885135.2 Alexandromys fortis | reverse complement strand
CAGCCACGACGGCTTTGTAGGTTCCAGGGTAGAGTGTGTGGATTAGAAATGTCAGGTAGGAGGCACAGAGATGTGAAAGAAACACAGACACAGGAGAGAACCAGGAGGACAACCCAGTGTGTGCTGGATACTGAATCTGCCTGTGTTTACTGTCCACACACTTTATACCCCAGTAGAAAAGGAGGAGAAGGCAAAAGTCTGCTTTAATATGACACAAAAGACAATAAGAACAGTTACTTGTTTCAGTACTTGAGATATCAAGCCAGTATTTCCTGAGTAAAGCATTTGATGTTTGGGGCAGGATATGCAGCGAATTCACTCTAGACCAAGTCTCCTGTGGGCAGCCACTCCCTATGGCAGTCCTCCTGTTTTAAATGAAGGAGCAGGAATAGGCTCGAATTCTCTGACCTTTGGCCAGAATGGAGCACATCCACCTCTATGGGCCACTTACTGTCCAAAACACCAAGTAACAACCACACTGCATGTCAGGGTTTCTTGTTTGTAGCCACACCTGTTGTTGGCAACTTTGAAAGAATAAAACTAAGCTCTGACTCTCTGACCTTCAGTCACGGTGGAGCAGGCTCACATCTGTGCCCCTCACAATTCCTCCCTTTTTATTTTATTTTATTTTATTTTATTTTATTTTATTTTATTTTGTAAAGCCTGTAGTTTTGCTGCAGGACAGATGACTGTGCCACCCTTGTCTCCCACCCTCTGCGAATAAAAGACGGAGAGAGAAAGCATCTCTAGGCGCTGTGTACCTGTGAGACAACTTTCTGTCAAGATGTTTATAACCATATGCAAGCAGATAATGCTTTGTGATAAATGTATTTCTATGGCTACAATATTTTCTAATAAAGTAGTGGAGAATAACCAGATATCAGATGGCCTTCTTAAATTGGTCTGGGATAGCGCTAACAGTTTTTAGTTACAATCAAAATTGAAATGTCTTTTTAAATGTATCAATTCTAAGGACTCATGGGCAATGTCAATTTTTTTTTTTTAGACAAGCTCTAACCTTTTTCTAATTAGTAACATCTTTATAATGAACTAAGGCAGTTCAAACATTAACAGGTCAATACCATAATTTTAGTATGGATGTTAACAATATACACATAATTGTCAAATCACATTCTCTTAAATCTCTGTTAAACAAAAGACAGGAAAGGTCCCTGTGATGGTGATCTAAGAGTCTTCCCCTCCTGTAGTCCATCTGCTCTGCTGCTGTAGTTTCAGTGATGTCTGCTCTGCCCCGGTGTCTGAGCAGCAGAAACTTAGGCTGTTCCTCCCCATCTCTGATGAGGGCTCAGTCCGTCTGTCATGAGTCTCTTCTCCCCAGGGAGGAAATCGAGGTCCCAGGTCTCAGGTCTTTATTTCAACAGGATATTGATCGCCATACTGACAAAAATGAGTTTTGTTCTCACGATACAGTGTGGATGAACTGTGAAACATTCAGTCAGTGTCCTGGACCGGCTCCAAAGTAAACAGGACTCACTCAGGTCTGGAAGTTTGTGCAGTGGGTCCACCCAGAAGCCAGGAATCACCAACCATCACCACATCTTCCTTCACTCTCAGACTGCAGCATGATGGCTTCAGTCAGGAGCACAGACTCAGGAGCCTCACTCCAGCCATCAAGTTTTCTTCTTTTCTTCCTGTGAAAAAAGCACAAATGTGCCCTCGAACCCACGTGAAAACAGGACTGGGTCCCTTAAACATAGACTGGGGTTATAACTCCCCTATTTTTTCTTTTGAAAGCTGTATTTTAATCTCACCAAGGGGCTCAAGATCCCCTGTAAAATCCAACATGTAAATCCCCCTGGCTGACAGGTTTTCACAGACTCCTGTCTCCAGGTGCATTTGTAATTTAATAGACACTGGGCCTGCAGCAGAAGCTTCCTGAGCCTACTTTTCATCAGCTTGGCTGTCAGGCTGGGAACCAGTCTTGGCTGGCAGCTGAAGCTGGGAGCATGGCATGGTGCAGCTGCCCTCTCTGCTGCTTGGCTGTGTCCACAGGGGATTTGGGACCCAGAGGTCAGTGGTCTGTGTCCAGGCCAGCGCTCTCCATGTTCAGTGGTCCCTGTTTTGCCAGCAGTGGCTGTCACACTTTTATCCTCACCGGCTCCTCAGATCATGGGCCCTGTAGCTCTAGCCACATCCTGCCAACTGGCTCCAGGCACCAGCCATGGGAGGCTCAGCCCTCCAAACTTTTCTGTCTCCTGTTTTCCCTGGCTGTGTGGCACAGCGTGCGCCAGGCTCAGCTGGCTACAGGTTGTGCCCATGGGCTTGGTGGCAATGGCTGTACCCACGCTGGGTCTTCTGCCCCAGGTTCCCTTCACTTCTCCACCCACTCAGTAGCAGCTGCTGAGGCTTCATGACCACAGCACCGCAGGTCAGGCCTGACTATCATGGACGGGGCTGCACACTGGCTTCTCCGAGCACTGACACTGTCTGGAGCTGGTGGTGGCTATGCTGCCCGACATCTCTGTCTTTAGCCGGGCGGTGGTGGCACACGCCTTTAATCCCAGCACTCGGGAGGCAGAGGTAGGTGGATCTCTGGGAGTTCGAGGCCAGCCTGGTCTACAAGAGCTAGTTCCAGGACAGGAACTAAAGAAAGCTACGGAGAAACCTGTCTCAAAAAAAAAAAAAAACCTCTGTCTTTGCTTTTGCTCCACCTCAGCTCCTCTACCTATCAAATACACTAAAGAAAATGTGCAGAGAGTTGGACACTATTTTCTAGTCCCAGATCTACAGTTAGATACAATGTTTCTCCCATAGTTCATCCTCTATCTTTCTTCCTTTATTATCTATCATTGTTGATTTCTGAGAGCTCAGTTTTCACCTCTGTGCCTGCAGGGTAATATTCATTTGACGGGGTCCTTTACGTTTTCCCCTGTATCAATGGCCACCCCTCTGTGCATTACCTGTTGTGCATCCTAAGCCCCACGTTGGGCGCCATCTGTTGTAGCCACAGCTTACATCTGTGCTCCACACTGGAGATCCCATGTTGGCTCCATCTGTTGTAGCCACAGCTCACATCTGTGCTCCACACTGGAAGATCCCATGTTGGCTCCATCTGTTGTAGCCACAGCTCACATCTGTGCTCCACACTGGAAGATCCCATGTTGGCTCCATCTGTTGTAGCCACAGGCTCACATCTGTGCTCCACACTGGAAGATCCCATATTCTCACTGAGAGCTTGGGTGTCTCTGTCTGTGTCAGTCACTGTGGTCATTTGAGTGAGATGACCCCATATCATGGCCATTTGAATATGGAGTTTCTAGTTGGTGCTGTTTGGGGGGCTGGAGGGATATGTGACAATAAGAAATAAGACACCACACAGCTGTAACTGCTACTTTTCAGTACATAGCATCCCATGAGACAATAGGAAAGACTGACATCAAACAAATTAATAACAACCATTGTCACCCTTAAGGATTATGTACTGTGCATAATTACATGTGCTATATTTAAAAGACTGCTTTGATTTATTGTATGTGTATGAATGTTCTGTCTGCATGAAGGTGTGTGTATATAGACATGCAGTGCCCTTAGGGGCCAGAGAGCACTGGATCCCTCTGGGGATTAGTGTTAGAAATAGTTGTGAGCCTACACCAGGGTTCAATAGATTGAAGCCAGATCCTAGGGAAGAGCAGTCAGGATTCTAATCTCTGAGCCATCTCTCCAGTCTCCTATATGTGATATACTTTTTGTTTTGTATTGTTATGTTTTTAGAGACAGGTTTTTCTGTGTAACCCTGACTGTCCTAGAATTTACTCTGTAGACCAGGCTGTCATGAACCCATAGAGATCGCCTGCCTCTGCCTCTAGAGTGCTGGGATTAGAGACACGGGTCACCACTGCCCAGCTATATTTTATACTTTTATCTCATTTTTATACTTACTTCCTTTTACTATACTGACGAAAAATCCGGGGTCTCATCCACTTTCAGTAAGTCTCCCTGAGCCATATCCTCATTCCTGTGCTATATATGTGTGTGTGTGTGTGCACATGTATGCATATGTATGTGTGTGTGAAAGTGTGTGATGTATGTGTGTGTCTATTGGGAACTCAGGTTCCTGGAGAGTGATCCTAGTGCCCTGAGCCCACCAGCTAAGCATTTAGCTACTGAGCTATAGTCCCATCCCTTTTTGTAAAGTTTTTAATTTTTTTTTTTTTTTTAGTTTTTCGAGACAGGGTTTCTCTGTGGTTTTGGAGCCTGTCCTGGAACTAGCTCTGTAGACCAGACTGGCCTCGAACTCACAGAGATCCGCCTGCCTCTGCCTCCCGAGTGCTGGGATTAAAGGCGTGCGCCACCACCACCCAGCTATATTTTTGTTTTATATGTATGATTGTTTTACCAGCATTCATATATGCATGTGGTGCTGACAGAGGCCAGAAAAGGGTGCTGAATCCCTCAGAACTGGAGTTGTAAGTGCCTGTAAGCCTCCCCATGGGTCTCCTGTAAGACAGCAAGTGCTCTAACTGTGGACCCATCTCCCCATCGCACTTTTCCTAATTCTTACATTGAAATGAGGTTTCACTGAACTGCGCTGGCTTGTCTTGGATTCACTCTATAGGCTGGACAGGCTTGGACTTTGTCATCCTCCTGCCTCAGCCTTTCAAATAGGATGGAATTCCTGGCAGCAGACAGCTCCAGGCCACAGGAGCTTGAGGCAGGGACTCTACCCCTCCCCATACCTCAGAGGAACAGGAAGCTGAGCAGCCGCCATATTTCATAGCATCCATCACAGGAACAGGTGAAATCCAGCCTGTTCCTGCCCCGGTGTCCTTTAACAGCAAACACAGGAGCTGGACTCTGCCAGCTCTCCACACACTGCCTCCCCAACACTGTCTCTGCACTTCTGTCCCCTCCATAGCCTGGCCTGTCCCTCCCACACCTGCCCTCCTGCCCTGTAAGGGGCTCAGCCCTCACAGCCCTCACTGGCCTGGGGGCCTTCTCCCCTGTCTGGCTTCCTCTGGGGCAGGTCCTGCTCTTCAGCTGCTGAAGTGAGAGACTTTTGAGTCCTTTCCTTGTCCTGATGCCTCCTCCTCCTCCTCCTCCTGGTGCAGGACATTTGGTCACACTGTGAACCCCGACTTATTTACTGGAAAAACCTGTTTCTAGTTGTGGTGTGGCTTAGTCCTAGCACACACCCTTTCCCAAGACAGCTGGGAAGTCCTCAAAGAGAGAGCTAAGTAATATTAAAAGGAAAAATCTTTTCCACATTGAGGGTGGAAACAACACAGGGCACTAGGACCCTGCTACTCAGCTACTTAGGTGGCCTGAAAACAGAAGCAGACAATGAAGAGAAATGACTGCACTGAGATTGACACACACTGATGATAATATCAGTCTGTCATTCATATTTCATCCTCATTAGCCGTAGTAGTTTTTAGTGCTAAATATGAAAGGTGGATTTATAAGATACAAGCGTTATAAACACTTAGAAATGAAAATAAGAAAAATACTCAGACAGAGGGATTTAGACAAGAACCTACTGTGCCACCTCAGGATGAAACTGAAGAGGGGTGGCCCAAGGTTGTTAGAAAACCAACCTTAGTTTATCCAGTTACTACAAATAAAAAGCTACCCTCAGGCAATAGGCACCTCCAAGGCTTTGCAGATGTTAAATGGAATCCTATAGACATATGACATTTGAAGGGTTTTAAGGAAGGGGTCATTTCATGTGTATGCCATCATCCTATGTGAAGAAGATGCTAAACTCATGGACAACTCAGAACACGGTTATCCCCCAAGACTGGAAAGGTTTGGTGACAGCAGCATTGGAACCTGGTCCCAGTTACAGTGGTGAACATGGTGGACAGAGGAAGCCAGGACCTAGAACAATGAAATAGGGCAGAGGTGTTGATATTTCCCAAGAGCAGCTTCTAGGCGAAGGTCATTACAAATTGATCCTGAAAAAAACACAAAGAGAAGATTCTACCAATTGTCTAGGATAAAAGATAGGTTTACAGAAAATTCAACCTCAGAAAGCACAAATCAGGAGAGATCAATTATGAAGTCAATGATTTTCAGAAGTTGCTGGGAGATATTATTAACTGATTACAGCCCATGGTTGAATAAATTACTCAGGAGCTAAGTAATTTATTTCAAACCTTACGAGGTGATAAGGTCATATATATATATATATATTTGAACTGTACATTTTTCTCTGCTCCCCTCCTTTTCTTTTCTCTCCCCTTCTACCTCCTCCCATGGTCCCGATGTGGTAGGAGGTCCTTCTGTCTATGTGCTGCTTTTATTGGTTAATGAATAAAGAATTGGCTTGACCTATAGCATGGGAGGAGAAAAACCCATCCTGTAAATCCTCGAGTCGCCACTGGAGGCAGCACCAGGATTCCCAGGGGCATAGAGGGAAAGGACACCTTTGGCAGAACACAGGACAGGTCTGAGATGAGACCCTGGGGATCCCTCCTCTCTGCCCATCCTACAACCCGGGTTAGATTCTGATAGATGGGAAAGAAGGAGAGAACCTCCAGGGAGGGGCCTGAAGGGAGGCAGGAGCTCAGGAGACTGAAGCTCGTGTTCTCATCCCAGTCTCCTGAGTGCAGGGACCTAGTTGGGCCTTGAGGAGACAAGGATGGAAAACACCTCTTAATGCTGTCACTCAGGGAACCCACAGGATAATGAGGCAGGCACCACTCACAGGAAGAACAGGCCTAGTCCTCCGTACTAACTAAAAAGGCAAGAAGTCAACACTAAAGCCATCAGATCACAGCTAAGACAGCAGCCCTGGCGGCTCATAATCCTGGGGACAGGACAAGGCTCTGGCCATCCCAGTGTCCCTGTGATCACAGATGTCAGCATTTGCTTCTAAGTAATGAAGAGAACAGAGCCAGGAGGGGACAGAGCTGAGGAGTGACCTTGTCAATGCCAACAACGGACTGAGCTCCACCTGGGCACAGCCCTGTTCTTACTCAGCTCCCACAGCCTCATCCTGTCCCACCAGATGCACACAGCACAGTGAACACAGATTCTGGGAGGTTCTCCACGCTGCCATTTATTTCTTCCATAAACTCTATCTCAATCCTTTATTTTACCAACAATCAACCTTTGAGATCAAGGACATGAACAATCAAGTTCACATTCAGATTCTTATTTTCAGTGGGGAGGTCAGGGCTGAAGCTCAGGACAGCATGGAGGAGACAGGATGGAGATGTCCCCTCCTGTCTGCAGGAACAGAAGGGTTGGCTGTGGAAGGGAACAGGGCAGTGCAGGGACAGGGTCAGATGTGCAGGGGTGGGCTGGGCTCCCAGTTCTTCACATTGAGCCCATGGGATCACAAGGAACATCAGACACTATTGCTGAGAGTGAACTGAGAGGCTCTGGATGTCACAGGAGAGACCTGAACACATCGTCTGTCACTCCATCCACACCAGGCAGCTGTCTTCACGCTACAGAACAAGAGTCATGAACAATCACTGTGAAGACAACATCCCAACAACCCACCATTCACTCAAAGGTGATTCTGGGAGTCCCTGAAACCCAATCATGTCCGCTCTGCCCCTCCCCAAGTCGGTCACTAGAATGTCACCTTTACAGTCTGGGAGAGACACATCGGAGCTCTGGGAACTGTCCCTGCCTGGGGTAAAATAATATTAATATATATATGGAAAGGTAAAAATAGGGACCCCAGAATATTTTGCTAAAGGAGCAAATATAGATTGCCATATTTCCCCAAACAATCAAGGTTCAACCCAAAGGCATCATGGATTATCTTGACCTTACACTGACCTGGAGCCGGAGCATAGTTTCCTCCTTTTCCACCTGTGAACAGAAAAGCTGTGAGAGACCAGGGAAGTCCCCGACCCTAGGAAGTTTCCAGAACCGACAGCAGACCCAGGGTAGAGACAGCAGCAATGAGGGGTGTGGATGTGTTTCCCATTAACGAGGCAGAGCACACTTCTAGAAGGGGCTGAGAGAGAACTCAATCCTTGCCCTTTCCTACCTGTGTTTCTCCTCCTCTTCCTCACCACAGCCACCACAGCCAACACAGCTCCAAGGAGAACCAGACCAGCAATGACTGCTGCCACGATGGGGACCGTAGACTGAGGAGGCTCTGGGAAGAGAAGGGCAGGAAGGGAAGGTGAGGGTCATGACCCCAGCTCTCACCCCTGACCCTGCTCAGGGTCTGCAGAAGGCTCCAGCTTTCCCTGACCCCAGCTCTGCACCCACTCCCTCCTTACCCCATCTCAGGGTGAGGGGCTGCCTAAGCCCCTCATGGTACACATGGCATGTGTACTTGTGCTCCTCTCCAGAAGGCACCACCAGAGATGCCCACTTCTGGAAGGTTCCATCCCCAGAAGGTCTGGTCTCCACCAGCTCCATGTCCTGAGTCTGTTCCTCCTCCTCCCTCTGCCAGGTCATGGTGATGAAGGCAGGATAGAAGCCCAGGGCCCAGCACCTCAGGGTGACGTCACCTTTAGGTCCAGGATGATGGGTCACATGTGCCTTTGGGGGGTCTGTGTGGAAGATTTAAGAAATCCCACAATTAACAAGATAAACTGAAATCTGCAAAGACAAAGTTAAATCAATGATGACACTGAACTGTGTGTCTGCTTGAACACTTCTGTCATCACACTAGTGACCTGCAGG
>NW_026068419.1:0-1534 GCF_014885135.2 Alexandromys fortis | reverse complement strand
GTTGCCCGCGGGCCCCCGCACCTGTGCGCAGCAGCGTGTCCTTCCCGTTCTCCAGGTATCTGCGCAGCCAGGGCACGCACGTGTCCTCCAGGTAGGCCTTCCGTCTCTCTGCCACCCCAGCCTGCTCCCACTTGCGCCGGGTGATCTGCGCCGCTGTGTCCGCCGCCGTCCACGTCGTCAGGTCCTCGTTCAGGGCGATGTAATCGTGGCCGTCGTAGGCGGACTGTTCGTACCCGCGGAGGAGGCGCCCGTCCGACCCCACCTCACAGCCGTACATCCACTGGAAGGTGTGAGAGCCTGCGGGGACCCCGCGGTCAGCCCCGCCCACCTGTTCGGCCCCGGGGTCACCCGAGGCCCCGCGCAACAGCCCTGCCCACAGGCCCCGCCCCCATCACCCACGCCCGCGGCCTCGCCCACCCGCGGACTCTAAACCGAAAGGGAAACCGGGTTCGGTCCCCGCTCTCCTCCCGAACCTCGGACCTGGGACCCGGGGCGACTCTGGCCCGTGCGTGGGGACGTGGGGGGGTCGTGACCTCCGCCCGCGGTCACTCACCGCCCTCGCTCTGGTTGTAGTAGCCGAGCACGTTCCTCAGGTTCACTCGGAAAGTCTGCTCGTGGTTCTTGGCTCTCTGTGTGTTCTCCTCCCAATACTCCGGCCCCTCCTGCTCCATCCACGGCGCCCGTGGCTCCTCTCGTGGAGTCTCCGCGCCGCTGTCGTAGCGCACGAACTGCGTGTTGTCCACGTAGCCGACGGAGATGAACCGGGGCTCCCCGAGGCCGGGCCGGGACACGATGGTGGAGAAATACCACAGCGAGTGCGAGCCTGGGGGCGGCGCGCGGTGAGACCCCGACCCTGCTCCCGGGACCCCGGGCAGGAGCGCAGGCCGGGAGGGGAGCAGGGCGCGGGGCTCGGGACGCGGGTGGGGAAGGGGCGGGAGGGTCCGGCTGGGCCACGCGGGGACGCGGCTTCCCCGGTGCCGCCCCCGCCCTCCCCGCAGAGCCCGGTTCCCTCCCGACCCCGCACTCACCCGCGCGGGTCAGGGTCGGGGCCAGGGCGGCCGCCAGCAGCAGGAGCAGCCAGTGCGGTGCCATTGCCCCCACCTTGGATCTGGGAGGACTCTGAGTTCTGCGGACTTTATAACCGGTGATCGCGGCGACGCTGGTTGGTTCCCCGGGATCTCGTCACCCAATGGGGGTGAGAACCGCCACGTTGTCATCAGTGTCCGGGCAGAAGGACCTGACCCAGGTTAGGAGCTGGAGAAGTGAAACTGGGGACAGGGGAATCCCCAGCCCTGTGCTTTCCCCACCCAGATCTCACCGCCTGGGGACTAAGACTTTGCCTGAGCCCTGTGTTGCGGGATGGAGCGCTGTGTGTCATGGTCTCTGAGCCTCTTAAGACTCTGCACCTCAGGAGGATGCCTATATGTTTTTCTTTGGGTTCTCAAGGTCCAAATCAGGAGCACAAGGAGAGAGAGCACGAGCAAGGAACTCAGGACCGCGAGGGGTGCACCCACACACTGAGACAATGGGGATG
>NW_026068418.1:35667-81604 GCF_014885135.2 Alexandromys fortis | reverse complement strand
CTTCAATTCTGAGTGCGCTCGCGTGTTCTGAGTGCATTGATCCTTCCTATGGTAGTCCCAGACCTAAGAGAGGCAGTGTTAATTGTGGAAGGCAGTGTCTCCTCCTGCCATTTTATTTTCCTCCAGGAGTATCACCTTTAGAGATAAAATTCTACACTTGGGCTGATTAGCATACAGCACCTTCTTTTTGATTATGGGTTCTCTGCACTTTGCATCTGTTTCCTGTAAGAAGGTTTCTCTGGAATCAAAATCACATTTAGAGTTTGACATGTTGAATCCAAGGAAGTTTCTGTGCTGAAGGAATAAGCCCAGCCTTCATTGCAGTGTTGTGTTTGCTCCTCTTGAGGGCCTCATACAGTTAATTTCCCAGGTTGCTCACAGTTTCTTGGCATCTGTTCAAGGCCTGTGACCCAGACATTGCTATACTGCTGTTTATTTCAAAAGAATGTATCTAAACTATTGGAGTAATGGGCTGTTTTTTTAGTTCACCACAGTGTGTATTTCTCAGCTCACTTTCTAGCAGTTTTAAAGGTGGAAAAAAAAAAGGAACTCTGGTGCTGTCTTATCCTTGAAGAAGCCAAAAGTGATTGAGCCCAGCTCAAATGTAATGCTGGATTTCCCGGTTGAGTAGAGCTGGTGGGAGCTCAAAAGCTGACAGGGCAGGTCCTTAACTGACCTGTGTCCCAGCCGTTTATCTCCCCTAATATGAAAACCTCCAGCATGATCTGGCCACAGTCCAGGATGAGAGCCTCCTGCAGACAGACCTGCTGCAGCAAGAGCCCTGTGTGTGCCAGTCCAGTGAGCCACCATTGACTCCTGTCCCCTGCAACCTTGGCATTCATGGGGTGGGTTTTCTTCCTTGATGTTAGTTTCCCATGTGTGGACAGGTCCTGGTTTTGTCTAGGCTGTGGTCCAATGAGGCTTCCTATGCATCCGATTGCCTTTCCTTCTCTGACAGCTCCGCTTTGGAGAACTGAGGAGGCTGAAGGAAGCTTCACACATTCTCCACTCGAGCAGCAACACCTACTGAGAAACAGACCCCTCCTTGTAGCTGTGAAATAACCAGTGAGGAAAATCTCCACCTCCTGCAGCGGATCCATCACCAATCTGATTCATGTTCTGTTGGCCCACTATTCCTGGAGAAAGGAAAGCATCAGAAAGAAGCCTGACATTCAGAGGACCCACCAAGAATGACTCCAAATCCCGACATTGGTCAGCAGGTGGACCCTGAGTGGCACACAGCAGCATGGGGAGGATATGCCGCTGAGCAAGGCTTTCTCTGCCAGTTACTCTCCATGTCTTTAGTAAGCCGGCTGAGCCCTCCATATGTGGTGAGGTCTCACGAGAAAGACTGTACTGATGCCGTGCTGTAATCTGTACACACCACAGGGAAAAGAACAGGATTCCCTCTCCTGTGCAGTGCTGAGGCAGACTCCATCCATGTCACAGTAAAGTGTTGGTGAATATAACGCACTACGGAGACTACAGCATCCCTCACCTGTGTTAGTCATTGATCATCCATAAAGAAAATGTCAGGGGATTCTCCAGTTTCACATCCTGGACTGGCATGTCAGTCCTGAGAAAGGGTCTATAGAAGAGGTTTTGTCACCTTTTGTGTCTTTAGGGAGCCAGATGCTCTCAATTGATTTTTTTGGATCTAGAGCTAGAGACTATTTTTGCTTAATTGGAGCAAGGATTCTGGTTTGGGTTTGGTTTTCATTTGTTTGGATATTTTTTTCTTTGCTTTGGTTTAAATTTTGTTGTTAGTTTTTAAATAGTTTATTCTTGTTGTTTTAATAGTTGGCTAAGGCTCTGCCCTGTATATACTGACTACCCTTTCTAAAGTTCCTATTGAGTATAATGAGTATTTTTATGAATAAAATCAATTTTCGACTCCTCAGTTTTACAGCCTTTCTTGAGTCAGATGTGGGGTTGCTCTCCTGTGACTACAGAACTCATGGGCAAAGATGGATTTCTGCATGTTCCAGGAGCCTCGGTAACACAGTGGTTTTGCATCCAGGCAGGTCTACACAGGTCTACACAGGAGGGTAGTACCTTGGATGTGGATGGCCTGACCTACTCCTGTCTTTACTACCAAGACTTTATGTTACAGTCAGATTTAAGAGAATGTAATGAAGAAGGCTCTGGAAAGAAAGGAACTCCCCATTCTGCACTACATTAGTTCTATCCTAGTGTCCAATCACAATTGCCCATTGTGATCCTGGGATGGCAAACCACTGAACGCGGCCTCTGAAATGCATGAGCAAAGGGTGCCCACAGCAGAGGGCAACTGCTGAGCTGCAATTTAGTGTTCTGGAGATGCCTTTCAACCTCTCACTCCTAAACCATGTCTGTCACATTGGGAAGCTGTAGAGTAAGGGCCTGCTCCAACACTGTCATCTACTTACAGTAGGAATATTGGGAACAGAGTCAGAAGGATTAATTCAAAGCTCTGAAATGGTCCCACCCATTGGTTTATGTCACAAAACAGTTGATAAAATTCCATAAGGCTGTTTCATATAGGTTACTCAAAACATCATTTCATTTGCTAAATTTAAGAAGTGTGAGTTTAGGGTTTACAGAGATTGTTCGGTAGTTAAGGGCACTTGGGTTGGGTTCCCAGCTTCATAAGGGGGCTCACATCCTTTTGAATCTAGAATTCCAGGGGACCCAATCCCTTCTGACCTCAGCTCCAAGCATATATGTAGAGCATATACATGCAAAGAAAACATTCACACACAGGCATACATGTAAAAATAAATGTGAGTGTTACCAACTAACTTAATGCTACAAGGCAGACGAGAAAGCTCGTCTACTTTTACTCTTAAATAATATCTCCAGCTTTTTCTCGGGCTATCTCAGAATTTAGCATACTACATTTGCATCAAATACCAAGGTTGCTGATTTTATTTTTTCTTATAAGACCCTAGAGTAAAAGCTTGATTATAAATATCCAACAGTATAAAAAGTATTTAAAAAAAGTACAAGAAAAGAGAGGGGAATGGAGAAAAACGTATAGCTCAATGAAAAAAAATAAGAAAGGAAAAAAAGGTACAGTTATCATAAATGCTTCCTCTTTTTAACGTTAATGTGTAGACTTGTTTCAGTGCAATTTTTCAGTGTGAATTATGATAAAGTGTAGTACAGGTCTGAGTCATCAGAACTTCGGTAATGCTGTAGCATTTCAAAATATTTAACTATCTCTAGGGGAAGGTCATGCTACTGACTTATGACAAATTGTCATGAGAAGAAATAGTGTACCCAGACATTTTAAAATGCGTAACCACTGCCTCTCCACAGAAAGACTAACGACAAGTAATTTATCATACAACAGTCCCAACTCTGTCCCCGGAAATCCTCCTAATTTCATTTATTTGGTGGTGTTGAACAAT
The DNA here is from genome assembly GCF_014885135.2 of Alexandromys fortis. Classification (NCBI taxonomy): domain Eukaryota; kingdom Metazoa; phylum Chordata; class Mammalia; order Rodentia; family Cricetidae; genus Alexandromys; species Alexandromys fortis. The sequence goes on along the minus strand of NW_026068418.1, from coordinate 78,212 downwards.
TAAAAGGACTCTTTACAGCACCGTCCAACTTTCCTATGAAATACTCAGCATCCTAAATATTCTGTACACTTTTTTTTTCTTGCAGTAAACTAAGCACTGGCTTAGAGTTTGGTGGGTGGGCGGATGGGTATCCAATTTAAAACTATTAGAAACTGTCTTTTGGCAGGATGGTCGGTATCCAAGTTAAAAATAAAAAAGGTTAGTGTGTTATTTTGTAGTCTTTTCAAAGTTTAAATTGTTCTTTGTCCCCTTCTACATGATGTTCAGTCACCAGTCCTGAGTGGAGATGGGAGAGGCTTCTCATGAGCTGCTTTCTACTACTGCAGCAAGACTTGAGAAATATGTATCATTGAGGACTTCCCCAATTCGGCCCTTATACAGGATCCCACAACATATTTTCTGTCTTTTCCAGTAGGTAATATACAAAATGTAAAACTTTGAGTATTATTAGAGCTAGAAGTCATCTCTGTATCTGAAATGTCATCTGACTGGTTACTGTAGCAGGGAAACTGAATTGGAGAGCACTTGAACTGTGTTGGGATTTTGATGGGGATTGCATTGAATCTATAGATGGTGTTTGGCAGGATTGCCATTTTTATTATGCTGATCATAACTATACAAGAGCATGGGAATTCTTCTCATTTCCTGGTATCTTCTTCAGTTTCTTCAAAGACTTTCTCAAATAGGTCTTTCATTTCTTTGTTTAGGGATACCCCCAAGATATTTTATGTTATTTGTGGCTATTATGAAGGGTGGTGTTTCTCTGGTTTCTTTCTCAGCTTCTTTATCATTTCTATATAAGAGAGCTACTAATTTTTCTGAGTTGATCTTGGATTTCCCCCCCCCACATCACTGAAGGTATTTATCAGCTGCAGAAGTCCCCTAGTAAAGTTTTTGGGGTCACTTATGTAAACTATCATATTATCTGCAAATAAAAAAAGTTTGACTTCTTTCTTTCCAGTTCGAATCCCCTTGTTCTTTTTGTTGTTGTTGTTGATGATGAATTATTGCTCTGGCCAAAACTTCAAGAACTATGTTGAATAGTTATGAAGAGAGTGGACCTCCTTGTCTTGTTTCTGATTTTAGTGGAATCGCTTTGAGTTTCTCTCCATTAATTTGATGTTGACTATCTGCTTGTTGTCTATTGCTTTTATTGTGTTTAGATATGTTTAAAATCATTTTATTTTGCTTCTTCTGGGGTAGGTTGATCTTAGTCTTCCTGATGTATGGCTACTGGGTTCTGGTGTTACCATGTTGATTTTTAGGCTGTTGGATGAATTCTTGCATTGGCACCTACCCATCTCTTCCTTCAATTGATGCCGTTATTGACTTTGCATATTGGTCTAATTCTTGCAGTGGCTGTTAGTGTCTTGGAAGCTGTTCTTTGTCTGTTCTGTACTGTCACTGTTTGTGTCGCGGGGTTTTGGTGCAGCCTACCTGTAGAAAACTGTCCTGCTGGCTGGCAAGAAAAGTTGATTCAGGTGGGAGAGGCTTCTGGGGATTTGCCCTGGTTTGGAGAGCCTAGATAGTTTGGTGTCCTTCTGGGTGGCTGTCACTCACCTGATTGCTTCTTTATAGTAGCAGGCTGTGTTTAACCTTTCCACTGAAGTTGCATGGGGGATATGGCAGTTTGGGGGCAGGGTGGGATTTGTAGCTTACAGGGTCTGATGATTGGGGTGGGGATAATGGAGAAGCCTACTTGCAGGAACCTCTCCTGTCTACTGGCTAATGAAGCAGAGGCAGGTGTGGGAGGGGCCCAGGGTTTTGCCCCAGTATGGAGGGCCTGGAGAGGGGATGTCCTGCCATCTGGCTGGTGACTCACTTCTTGGTCCTCTCTCTCTCTGTAGCCGCAGGCTGGGCTTCATTATGTTCTGATATTTATCTTCTTCTATCTATATGCTTTTTTCTCAGGCTACTTTGTCTATAGTTCTCCATGTTTCTGTTTCTTCTGAGGCCTCTTTGTGCCTAAATTTCATATTATAATCTGAAAATATATTTCACCATTCATTGGATCTTGACGGACCATTGCTCTGTCTGCTGTTTCCTCTATTCTAGTATATAGGAGCTGGTAAAATGTACTGAAATAATGACATATGGGAGACGTGGAATCCAATACACTTACACAGCCCCGCCAGTCACCAATTTTTTTTTAACCACGTGTCTCCTTCTGTAGAAAACAGGATCATTTAATGATGTTTGTATTCTCTCAGTAGCATTTTACTTATTTTATTGTATGGGGGGAATCTGGTAAAGGTAATCAGATACCTTGTTCATTATCTCATGTGGACGTTAGACCATGTTAGAGAGGGACTTAATGCAGGTAGTCAGTCCCCTTTTATGCAGCACCCTCTCATACTGTATAATCTGTAGTACAGTTTAGACTTTGTTGTTCTTGCCAGCTGGTGTCCCTAAGCAGTCTGGTCTTATTTGTTTCTCTTCCGTCTTTAACATTTTATGAGTGATTTGCTCCTACACTTAACTTTACCCTAGGTTTTTTTTCTTTCCATTTCTGTCACCATGGTTATCTAATTGTCTCACAGCTTTCTGTGTAGTAGCTCTCTATGACCTTTTGTCACAATCATTTCCCCCAACATTTACTATTGTTTGTTTTTCCTCTTAGAGGAAGCAGATTCATTTCTAATTTTTATAATTAATTATTTGTTAATGTGCACCATACATTATACAATCTAGCTATAAACTAAGCAGAATATAATATAAAGTAAAATTGAGAATTCAGTTTTGCTTTTTGATGATGCTTAGTGATTTGGATTCTCAATAACTTAGACTTTCCTACTAGCTATTTACTGACAAACAGAGAAAGGTCTGTTGGGAATGCAACACTTTTAGGTAAGGAAAAGTAATATCTTTTACACATGGCACTTTTTGTGATGTTAAAAATCATGTAATAATTTTCTGGAAGATATAACAACTAAATTATGTTTATTGTAATCAACACTAAGTTAAGTATGTTGGTTGATGTTTTTCTCCTGCTCTAGACTAAAGTGCATTAAAAATGAGTATATTTCATTTGTGTATAAAGGTGCATCAGTGAACCCATGTCTGCAGTACTAGAGTGTGAAGACAACAGAACCCTTGCTTTGTACAGGTCCCTCTCTTCCTTGACATCCTCAGTACTAGCTGTATCTTTTTCACTGATCCTTAAAGGTTTAAGTGAAAATATTAGAGACTGTGAATGTAACAAGTCAGATATTAACAAACGTGGAATAATTCCCACCAGCTTGGCACCAATCCCTGCTAGGCTACACGAGGCCTAGCTTTGGTGTTAGCACATAGGAACTTCTGTTTTCTTGTTGTTTTTGTTGGATTATTTTTCCATCATTTTGCTCAAAGATAATGGCTACCATTAAAGTTAACATATGTTACTTTTAGAAAAGTGACTGATATTACTTGATTCACTCAGGACGATTCTTTTGATCAGAGAATTGAGCTTGTTGATATTTAAAGGCATTATTATCATATTGTAGGATCTGGATGGGTCAATGGCTCCAGAAGAACATTACACATAGAACCAAATGAGCAGGGTCCATCAGGACTCATAGAGAATAAAGTGGCAATCATTGATCCTGCCGTGGATGGCACTAAGTTTTCGGCATGCATATATGTCATGATTGTTTAGATTGGGTATTTGTAGGACTCCTAGAAGTGGTAGTGGCTGTATTGCTGACTTTTTTGCCTGCTCTTGGGACTCTCTTGTTCCAACTTGTCTCTTCCATGCTTAACATGAAAGTTTGCGCCTTATCTTGTTGCATCTTGATATGCTGTGTTTGGTCCTATCCTTGGGAAGCCTGTTCTCATGCAAACAGAAATGGAGAAACAGTATATCTGGGTGAGGGGAGATGGGGAAAGACTAAGAATGGTGGGATGGGAGGCTGTAGTCAAAATGTCTTGCGTGATAGAAAAGTAAATAAAAAGAAAACAGAAAATAATATGTAATTATGTTAGTTATGGTCATCTTGTTGTTGGTTTTTGTGCTTTCATTTTCAATGTCATGTTTAAATGCATAAGCACAGCTTTGCTTTCCTCTCTACAGTCCCTTCAATGTGCTCATTCCTCACTTTAGTCAGAGATGTTTGTTCCTATACTTCTTTATCTTTAGTTGATAGTAATTTGCTGCAGCCCATGCAACCTGGATGCCAAGACTGGAGTGAGTGGGGGCACGGAGGCTTCTTTTCAAGTTGGAAGAACAGCATCCTTTATTTTTCCCAGTCACCTTTTATACCTCTACTTCTTCTGTGGAGACCCACCAACCAGAAAGAACACAAATGTCCTTGTCAATTATAGACCACAAGGAAGTCCGCTGTCAGTCAGGGGGAGTGAGGGCAGCTGGATCACAACAGGAATTTACTTCAGGCTGCTTACATCAGGAAGGTTTTCCTCTTTGTCCTTCAAATGTTGCAAAAAGATTCACTGGGAACAGAGAGGTAGGGACAGAGAGATCAAAGGGATCCTGAAGAAATCCAAAAAAGTGTTAGTATCTCAGACAGAACCAAGAAGAGCCATGGGGGAGTCCCGGGTGTTGCATCAGAAACTATGATGTTCCATTTGGGACCAGGGAAAACCATGTGCTACCAGGAGATTTTAACACGCAATCATTTGCCAGGCAAGTGCAAAGAATCACCACCAACTCACAGTAGTCAGCATCTCACATAAACAAACACTTCTCAGGGGCTGTTCAAATACATCCTGGGAGCTCACATATGAATGCCTCAATCCCTGAGTTTTGTGACTCTGGACACAGGCTCAGGATTTCAATTGGAGATAGTACAATTGTATGAGTACCTATCTCCCTCCTGCCCAGGCATCAGATTTTGCTCTGGGAAACACTGAGAGACATAAGTTGGGAAACAAAGAAATCCGGTAGGTTTAGCCTCCTAGAACACATGATCTTACAGGAATGAATCTGGGGGTGGAAACATGAATGCTAAGGTTTGGGACAGTGTGTGTTGAACTTTTCTTTCAGTTCTGATGGTTTCTCTTATCCTTCCACCTCAGTTTACAGTCAGTCAACCTGTCAGAAGCTACATGCCCAGAAAGTCACCTGATGGTCTACTCAATACCAGGTTCTTCAGTGGGGTCTCCAAACCCCAAATCCAAATATTTGTGTTCATTTGTTCTTTGCCTTTGAGACTCTGGTGCCAAGCCAACTGCCTGCGAGGGTCAGAACTCAATCTGTGTATTAAACTCATGAATACATTTAAACCAAATATATGGTGATCATAAAGGAAGAAGAAAAGAGACATCCTTTGTACTAGTGTTAAAGGTAAGAGTAGTGGGCTAGAGGGCACTTGCAGCTTTCCTGGGCCAGCTTTCAATTTGTGAATTAGTCCTTTCAGTCCTTGAGAAGGTGATCTATCCCCAATCAAAACCTGGTCAAAGTGGAGCCTCTCCTGGCTCCTGAGGCCCTTTGTACCTAGTCTTACATATTAGGTTGATATCCATGGCAAACTAGCTCTTTTACTGAAGGGAAATGGAGGAGGAGTGGGTCCGGGGGAGAGGAGGTGAGGACTGGGCAGAGTGGAGGGAGGGGAAATCCTGGTCAAAATGTCCTGTGTGAGAGAATGCTAATAATTAAAATTCCTGGTGAAATCACTGAGAAAATGGCACAGGGTTTCAGAGGTATGGAAGAGTTGGAAAGAACTCACTGACACTAGAAAACACATTTTAAGATGTGCATCTTAGTAGCACCATGATTGTGTGGCCATGATATACAGAATATTTTCCCAAGTGTTTCACACTTTGTCTTTTACCTAGAAGATTTTCAAATGTGCTCTTTACAAAATAGCATGTTAATCCCATGTGTTCTTCCCTACAGGTTTTCTGTCGTCTTTCATGGTACTTTAATTTTCTTTTATTCTAATCCATTAAGAATTTTGTGTAATGGAAATAAAAAATAAAGTTAAATGAAATTAAAATCTTTCTTCCTTCCACTATTTATTCAATAATCTCTACTGGGCACCTGCCTGTGAGAGAACCTAGAGATGGATTAACTGCAGTTGACAAGAACACAGTTCTAGGGCGGCAGAGATGGCTCAGTGGTTAGAACACTGGCTGCTCTTGTAGAGGACCTGGGTTCAATTTCCAGCACTCCCATGGCAGTTCACACCCATCTGTAATCCTAGTGGCAGGGGACCTGAGGTCCTCTTCTGACCTCTAAGTGCACCAAGAACACAGTTTACAGATGCATGTAGGCAAATGCTCTTTGGTATAAAAAAAAATTAAGAGAAAACCAACTCTACAAATAAAGATAAATTTCGTGGCATAAATTTGAATGAATGAATGAAATGAAGGAAACTTCCTTCTTTTAAGCACTCAGATTGGATGCTCAGACTGTCACTGATGTGTCTTTAATTCCATCGAATGTTTTCTAAAATGTCACAGAGGGTGAGAATAAAGGGATAAAGATTGCACCATGAATTTCCCCTGCTGGATGGGGACAAGGAAACTGGGGTGGAGAGGATGCTGCGCTCAATGCAGGTGACTATTTCAGGCTCCATTCAGATACCGTAGTCCCCGGTCCGGAAATCGTCCGCTACCGGAAGTGACGCGCGGCTTGGAGCTCGCGGGAAACTCGTCTAGCTGGCTGGCGCACCGGTGGAATTCCAGCAGCCATGAGCCTCTGGGTGGACAAATACCGGCCGTGCTACCTCCTCTGGCTGGACTATCACAAGGAACAGGCGGCGCAGCTGAGCAACCTGGTGAGCAGACCGGGACGGCGGAGGCCGGCACGTTCCGCCGCTTCCTGAAAAGCCCGAGGGGAAGGGAGTGGGAAGGCGGGCGCTGCAGGGTTAGGGGGACCCAAAGTGACAAGTTCCCCGGAGTGCTGCTTCTGCTGCCCCGGGTCCCTTGAGCTTGGGGTGCGGACCTGGCGGAGGCTGGAAACCCTGGTTGTAGGAGGGGCTGGGGCCGACAGGCTCGCCTGCTGCACATTAACTACATGGCGGGCTGATGGAGGGGACAGTGCCCTGCACCCTGTTCGTAGTTACTAGCCTCTTCGGAATCACAGCTAAGTCCTTTCTGAAAACGAGGACTTATTTTACCTAGTGCCTCTATCCTCCATATGAGAGTTTTTGGAAGAATCTGGAGGGAAGTGGAAGATATGTTTTAGTTGTCTTTTTTGTTCTTGTTCTTATAATGCGTGCATTAATATAAAAATCGAGCATTATACTTTATGTGTATGCACACCGGTTTTTACAGTAGCTTCAACGTTAAGTTTCCTAGCCATAGGATGGACTCATTTTATTCATTCCTGTGGCTACTTGTTTATATTCTTAGGACAGGGGTTAGTATACTATTTCTACGCCTTAATGAATTTACTTTTAAAGTCTACATCTTCTCATCGGATCAAGCCCCCATGCCCACAGTGCCCATTAGTTTGATGCCAATTCTCTTACTGCCGTTTGATAACACACTCTTTCCCATAGCATCCCTTATGTGCAGTCTTCCTGTACCCCCCAAATGAACATGCAAGGGAATCAGTGTACCCCCCTCCTTAGCAAGAAAATCATTTTGGGAACCCAGGCAAGACAGTAACAGAGATCAGTTCCACATTCCCATCAGCCCTCATTTTTGAAAGTGCCCTTCAGAGAGCTTGCTGAGGGAGTCCCTGGCTTTAAGCATTTAGTGTTGTGCCTTGCATGTTCTGTATTATGCATGCAGATTAGATTGAATTAGTGCCCAGAGAAAGCAAATTTGAGAGTTTGATAAATTTCTATTGGAGTTAGATAGTAACAAAATTCCTTAGTACTTTAGAAGTAGTTTAACCTGGAGCACCTGGGTTTGACGAGCATGAAATGCCTTGTTCCTTCTCCCCTAGGTGCAGGGTGGTGACTTTCCTCACCTCCTAGTATATGGACCATCAGGTGCTGGAAAAAATACAAGAATTATGTGTATTCCACGAGAACTTTATGGTGTCAGGGTGAATAAATTGAGAATTGAGCATCAACCTATTACAGCAAGCATCTCTTGTCAGGGCTCGGCAGATGTTTCTGGCAAGGATTTTCTTTTTTTACATTTTTTATTTTATTGAGCTATACATTTTTCTCTGCTCCCCTTCCTGTCTCTTCCTTCCCCTTCAACTCTCTCCCATGGTTTCCATGCTTCCAATCATTCAGGAGAGCTTGTCTTTTTCAACTTTCCATGTAGATTATATCAATGTATGTCTCTCTTAGAGTCCTCATTGTTGTCTAGGTTTTCTAGGATTGTGAATTGTAGACTGGCTTTTTTTTTTTGCTTTATGTTTTGTTGCTTTATGCCTCTTATGAGTGAGTACATACAATATTTCTTTTTCTGGGTCTGGGTTACCTCAATCAATATGATGTTTTCTAGATCCATCCATTTGCCTATGAATTTCAAGATGTCATCATTTTTCTCATCTGTGTAGTACTCCATTGTGTAAATGTACCACATTTTCCTTATCCATTCTTCGGTCAAGGGGGCATTTAGGTTGTTCCCAGGTTCTGACTATGACAAACAATGCTGCTATGAACAGAGTTGAGTACATGTCCTTGTGGCATCCTTTGGATATATACCCAAAAGTGGTATTACTGGGTCTTGAGGAAGGTTGTTTCCTAATTTTTTGAGAAATTGCCACACTGACATCCAAAGGGGCTGTACCAGTTTGCATTCCCACCAGCAATGCAGAAGTGTTCCCTTTACCCCACAACCTCTCCAGCATAAGTTGTCATCAGTGTTTTTGATCTTGGCCATTCTTACAGGTATAAGATGGAATCTCAGAGTTGTTTTGATTTGCATTTCCCTGATGACTGAGGTTGTTGAGCATTTCCTTAAGTGTCTTTCAACCATTTTAGATTCTTCTGTTGAGAGTTTTCTGTTTAGGTCTGTACTACCTTTTTTTTTAATTGGATTACTTTTTCTTTTGATGACCAGTTTCTTGAGTTCTTTGTATCTTTTGGAGATCAGACCTCTCTTTGTCTCATGTGGGGTTAGTGAAGATCTTTTCCCATTCAGCAGGCTGTTGTTTCGTCTTGTTGACCATGTCCTTTGCTTTACAGAAGCTTTTCAGTTTCAGGAGGTCCCATTTATTAATTGTTTCAATCAGTATCTGTACTACTGGGATTATATTTGGGGAGTGGTCTCCTGTGCCAGTGTGTTCTAATGTACTTCCCACTTTCTCTTTTATAAGGTTGAATATGGCTGGCTTTATGTTGAGGTCTTTGACCCATTTGGACTTGAGTTTTGTGCATGGTGATAGATATGGGTCTATTTTCATTTTTCTACATGTTGATATCCAGTTAGGCCACCACCATTTGTTAAATATGCTTTCTTTTTTCCATTTGATATTTTTTGCTTCTTAGTCAAAATTCAGGTGTTTGTAGGTGTGTGGATTAATATCTGGGTCTTTGATTTGGTTCCATTGTTCCTTCTGTCTGTTTTTATGCCAATACAAGGCTGTTTTCAGTACTGTAGCTCTGTACTAGAGTTTGAAGTCAAGGATTGTGATGCCTTCAGGAGTTCTTTTGTTGTACAGGATTGTTTTGCCTATCCTGGTTTTTTGCTTTTCAGCATGTAGTTGAGTACTGTTTTTATGAGGTTTATGAATAATTTTGCTGGGATTTTGATGGGCATTGTGTTGAATCTGTAGAATGCTTTTGGTAAGATTGCCATTTTTACTATGTTAATTCTACCTCATAAAAAGAGTTTGGCAATGTTGCTTCTGTTTCTGTTGTGTGGAATAATTTGAGAAGTATTGGTATTAGTTCTTCTTTGAAAATCCTGTAGAATTCTGAGCTGAAATCATCTGGTCCTGGGCTTTTTTTGGTTGGGAGATTTTTGATGCCCATTTTTATTTCTTTAGCAGTTATAGGTCTATTTAATTTGTTTATCTGGTCTTAATTTAATTTTGGTAAGTGATATTTATCCAGAAAGTTATCCATTTCCTTTAAGTTTTCCATTTTTTTGGAGTACAGGTTTTCAAAATACGACCTGATGATTCTCTGTATTTCCTCCGTGTCTGTTGTTATGTCCCCCATTTTCATTTCTGATTTTGTTAATTTGGATATTCTCTCTCTGCCGTTTGGTTATTTTGAAAAAGGTTTGTTCATTTTGTTGATTTTTCTGGAAGAACCAACTCCTTGTCTCATTGATTTTTTTTTTTGTATTGTTTTCTTTGTTTCTATTTTGTTGATTTTAGCTCTCAATTTGACTATTTCCTGCCATCTAGTTCTCTTGGTTAGTTTGCTTTCTTGTTCTAAAGTTTTCAAATGTTCTGTTCATTCACTTTTGTGGGATTTTTCCAGTTTCTTTCTGTAGGCGTTCTTGTTTGCTTGTTTCTTTGTTTTGGTGTTTAGTTTTTTACTTCTAGGAATGTTCTAGAATTTCTGTATGATATTTAGCTGGTAATGGTATTTTCCTAATCTTTCCACAGTCTCTCTTTTAAAATGGATAGTAGTCTCCTATCTATGGGAGGCATTTAGTTTTCCAATGTCTCTTTAGTCACTCTACATGGTCTTAAATACTTTGCTCCAGGGATTCTCTTTAAAAACTCTCCCCTTTGCCTACTCTGAAGTATTTGTTTAATCTGTCTTTATAAGAGAACACTGTAACAACCAACCTCACTTCCCTTGGATTTTCCACATAATAAGCTGTTGTATCCTAAGCTAATGCACAGGTGAAACCTTAAATTATTTTCTTCCACAATAAATGCTAAATACATTATAGAGATTAAATCTTGGTAAACAATGGGGTTTGTAGCACTGTCTGTTATTAGTATCAGATGGGGTCAAGTAGAGTCAGTGACTAATCTTGTGAAATCATTTTAAAGATTTCTGCACAGTATCCCTCAGCCCTTCCTCTTGTGATGCTCCTTGTGTTGTTCAATGAGAGAAAGAGAATAAAGCCCTTGCTAGGGGCAGATACATACTAAGGCACAACAACAAAGTGTTAAGACAGCCTACAGGAAGGCACAGATTCAGACTCACACATAGGACAGGATAAAATGGATGACACCTGATGAGTGAATTCGTTTAAATCTGGAGATGCTCCTGGTCAGATGAAACAAAGAGGAAGGGATTTACTGATTTCTCTCCATAGTGCACCGCTGCATTATAGGTGACAGTGAGTATATTAATAATGTGTTTAAAGTTACATATTTTGTTGTCCTGTGTGAGGAATGCTACAGGAACTAATAAATATTTGTAGTAGAATAATCATATCTTTATAGAAGAGTGGTTGAAAAGAAACTGTAAGCTAGATATTGGGGGTGAATTTTATGAAATCTTCTTATGGATATTGCACACACACACAAACACACATACAGACACACGGATATATTGTGAAAATGTTATACTTGCAATTATGAAAATTAAACAAAAGAAACTACAGATAACTGTTAACCTCTTACATGATACTGCCCTGAATTGATCACTAGCTAACAAGTACAATTAAAAAATCACTTGTGTCTTTCAAGTTTGTACAGATACTGTGTAAACTACCTGAAAACACATTAGAAATTCATTCTTAGGTTCTTGGGCTTCTTCTTTACCCCCATCCCTACAACTTTCATGCAGAGGATATATGTTTCAGTAAAAAGATGGTTCCTAAAAGTAGAATCATCACGCGAATTATGGTAAGCACAGTATCTACTTTTTATTCTTATCAGTATATATGACTCCATTAGAATGTGTCATAACATACTGTGATAATATGCTACATGCTTAATAAACAATGTCCAGTGCTGATGCATTTTCAACTCTAATGCTTCCATTAAAAGAATCCAAAAGGAGTTATAGTTCCTCAGAATTTCAGTCATGAATAACTGCATGTTGATATGAAATTGCTTTCAGTTGTGCTTCATTCCATTCCACAGCTTCCATTCATTAATTTAAGTAGCAACCCCATCTTTGTGAACCTGGCCAGCAGAAACAAAGGGAAGTTCATGATTAACTTTATAGGATTCTGATGTACATTTGAGTTCAGCTTTCCTTACCACATTTTTGCTTTGCCTTGGCTGAGCACAACATGGCAGGACAGCCTAAGGTCTGACTATATAACTTCACTGCTGAGCAGACCACTTGAACTCAGCAAGGGAGAAACTCATTTTAATCTCTCTTGTTTTCATGAGTATCTGTGGAACCAAACCAGGAGTGAATACTCTCTTGATTTCTGTGTTTCTGCAGATGGTGAGTGTGCGTGTAACAGGTGAATGGTGTCTGTTGATAATTTTAAACCAAATTCCTCAAGAAAGCATCCAGGAGCTACAAGGCCACATTGTTTTCCCTGAAACAGAAGAGAGGGCTGATTCTACAGTAAGTATGTCTCTGCTCGGAGGCTTTGCTCAATTCTTCTGCAAGGCTCTATGTTTATGTTGTACATCTTCTCTGTTTCTCATAATCCAGCCTACAGTTTATTTTGACTGACATTTGCTTGCTTGTATTTCTTGTGAGAGTTATGATTGAGTTTTTAAATTTATATTGTTTACCAGTGTGGATGTATCTCCATTTTGTTCTTGGCCGCTCATTTTTCAGGACATATATCCTCAGTGAATTGATGATGTTTATCACTATGAATTCCATAGTGACAGGTGAATATTATAACTTACTGATGACCATTTTTCCATAGACTCTCTCATATCCTCAGATAAAGACAGTAAATGCAAATGTATGGCATGGCTTACATCTTAGGGCTCTGTTTGTTACTGACTTAGAAAATGCATATTAGGCCGGGTGGTGGTGGTGCACGCCTTTAATCCCAGCACTTGGGAGGCAGAGGCAGGCGGATCTCTGTGAGTTTGAGACCAGCCTGGTCTACAAGGGCTAGTTCCAGGACAGGCTCCAAAACCACAGAGAAACCCTGTCTCGAAAAAAAAAAAAAAGAAAAGAAAAGAAAATGCATATTAAACCACCTGGAATGCATTGTTTAGCATAACTCTTTCAGTTATGAGATTGTAGATTTAGAAATGTCATAATCTCCTGAAAACCAAAACTACATATACAGCATTCACTTGAGAATCTAGAAGGTGGATGATACATGTAGCTTATACTTAGTATAAAACTGGTGCTGTTGTATTCACTCTACAGTTTCCATGCTTTCTTTCATGGACAATCACTGTCACTACAATAATGAGGTGACTCTGTGTGAAAAGCTGCCATCAGTTCATCTTAATGATGTATTGATGCTGACTTCATTCACCTGTGCTTGGTTCTCTGCTACAATGTCTACCACTTCAGAGATCATTAGTTTAGCTTTTGTGTTTCTGGTGTTGTATATAGTGTTTCATTCTGTAGCCAGAGTGCATTGGATTCACGTTATCAATAGTAATTATTTTGGAACATTGCCAATTGAAGAACATAAATATCAAATTTTATGAAGAAACTGAACCTGTTCCTAATTATTTTGATTTGTTCCCTTGCATTGGAGGCTCCCTTGCATGAGATCTCCCCACATTTCCCCCATGAACACAATTGTTTTCATGTCTAGATTTCAGAAAAATAGCTATGTATTTATAGGTTTGTTATTTTTAATTTTCCTTCTATTGAAAATAGATATTTTTCCTCACATAATTTCATGATTATGGTTTTCTCTCCCTCTACGACTCCCAATTAATCCCCATACCTTTTTTCCATCCAGATCATCCCCCTTTCTGTCTCTCAATAGAAAACAAACTAAGGTAGAATAATGACACAAAATATAATATGATGTAGTAAGATAAAACAGAACTAACACAGACTAATAGGAAAGAACAATCACATGAAAAGTAGCTCTAAAAAAGGCACAAGAAACAAATATAGATGCAGAGACCCATGACTTTTCAAGGTCATGAATTCCCTAAAACACTAAAGTGAAACTGTAATATCATTTAGGGTAAAAAGTGATAAGAAAATATATAAATAAAATAAACTATAAAGGAAAGAAAAGTTGAAAAATTCTTAGATGACATTATGACACAAGGAACTTCCAAGATGCTGTTGAGTCTATGAGGCTCAGCATGCAACCTACCTTTGAGAGTAGTTTCTTATCCCAGTGACAATTCCTTGAAGCAAATCAAATTTTCATTTGCAAGGGGTTATCAGTCAGATTGTTTTCTGGGCTAGAGATCCGGGCATGTGTCCACCTCTTACTTTGTTGTAGGAGCTGCGGGCTCTGTTCTGCCACCCAGCTCCCACCACCGGCTAGCTTTACCCGAAATAACAACACACAAACTGTATTTTTTTAAACACTGCTTGGCCCATTAACTCTAGCCCTTACAGGCTAATTCTCATATCCCCGATTAACCCATCTCCAATAATATGTATAGCATCAGTCTTACCGGGAAAGATTCAGCATGTCTTACTTGGCAGCTTGCTTCATGGCGTCTGCCCGGGAGAGGGGAGCATAGCCTCTGTCTGAGGTGTCTGCCCCAGAGAGGAGAGCTATGAGTCTGAGCTCACTTCCTCTTCCTCCCAGCATTCTGTTCTGCCTACTCCACCCACCTAAGGGATGGCCTATCAAAATGGGCCAAGGCAGTTTGTTTATTACCAATGACCTTTCTCCATCATTACTTCAGTTCCAGTACTAAATTTGGTGCAGAACTGTGCATGACATGTATATGCTGCCTCAGTTTCTGCTCATTAATATGGGCTTCAATCCAGTAGAGGTAGAGGGCTGTGTATGTTTGTGTGGGGGAGGGGCATGTGGGTATCTTCCTCCTTTTATACATGGTCCTGTTATCCCTGAGGGGAGGTATTTGAGAGAGACCTCCCATTTAGCAGTGTTTCAAGGTCTCTCAATCTCTGTATATATTCTGGCTGTGAGCCTCTCTATGTTTTCTCTCCACCGATTACATGAGGAATATCCTCTTTTTAGTTGAGCAAGGCTTTGATCTATTAGTACATCCTGTATAGTAGAATGTCATTTGGAGCAATTTTATTTTTATTTTTTAGAACCGTAATGTTGGGTTTTATTTATGTCCGGTCTTTGGGCTGTCTAGTTTCTGGTTTTTGGTCACCAGAGCAGTGTAAGGTATGTGTTTCATCTCGTGGAGTTAGTCAAATCAGGTTTTGAATTATACTCCCACAAGATTTGTGCCACAATTATACTATCAAATCTAAAGGGCAGGACACCAATGTAGATCAAATGGTTTTATTTGGACTTGATGCTTATGTTTGCTCTCAGTTGTATGTAGACTACCTTGCTGTACCAAAGACTCAAGTAGTGATAAAGACACTATATAGACACCAGCTCCACTTCTCTGTGATCAGTGAGTTTTTTTTTTTTTTTTTTTTTTTTTTTTTTTTTTTTTTTTTTTTTTTTTTTTTAGTGGAACACTGATTTTGTTTTGATCAGTAAATCCAGATAACACAAGGCATTAGCATTTTCAAACACTGCAGTTTTTACTTCATTTTAACTAAAATGTGTCTGGTGGAATCTTGCTGTATTCCATAAAACAGAATGACGATATTTTCTCCAGCCAGACAAGCGGACACCTACATGAAATCAATCTTTTAGCATGGTAAATAGATTCTAAATTTTAAAGGCAGTGTGTATACTAAAGTAACTCATAGTCAAGTCTAACAATTATTTAAAAGCTTGTCGGAGTTTTGATAAGAGTAGAGAGGCAAGAATTTCTTACACAGCATGCCAGATCAGCACAGTTACCAATCTGACATTATAGGCATTTGAGTAATGTGTCATCAAAATCACACAGTATTTATGGTTGACATGCTCAAGAAATTAAAAGCACTCAATCTTATGCAAGGCATAGATGTGAATGTCTGAAAGAGAAAAGCTGAAGATCATTCAGTTGTGATGAATATCCATCTTCCATAGATGTTTTGATTCTTTTCCAAGTAAGCCAAACCTTCTGTTTAGTTGCAGGCTTCTGAAAACTTTCTCATACCCATATCCCGTAGAGTGAGCTAATACTCAGGCCATTCCAATAATCTAGCTAAATTAATTGATCCCATTAAAAAAAAAAAAAACCTGTGTTCCCACTGCCTGTATCTTTTCACATGTTTCTCTAGTCATTTATTTATTTAGAGAATGTGTATGCATACATTAATGTGTGCCTGTGTGGATTTTTGTCATGGTGCATGTGTGGAGGTCAAAGGTTAACACGAGAATGTCAGTTCTCACCAGCATGTGGGGTCTGGAGTATGAATTTATGTCCACCGGCTTGGTGGCAAGGGCCCTTACCCACTGAACCACACCAAAGGCCTATTTCCTTAAAATCGTTTCCCATAGCTGTATCTCAAATGACTGTTCTTTTTAAGTATAATCCATACACTCAGATGTACACACACCCATACATTCCTTATGTCTGAAATAAAAGCTTTAAACAGTATAAGAGAAATACTTAACAAATACAAGTTGTTTTATTTGGTAACAATATGTGGCAAACCCTTATTGAGTCTTTAATTATGCAATTTACTTTTTTGGGCTAAGTGTAGTGACACATGACTATATTCTCAGACCTTGGGTGGTAGAGAAAGGAGGATCAGGATTTCAAGGCCAGACTAAACTACTTTTGTGAAGTTTGAAAACAGACTGAACTATGTGACTCAAAAAAGTATAATGATATTTGCATGATATATATTTTTCTGCTTAAAATGAATTTTTGAAATTTATCTAAAAAAATCTTTTCTCATTTAACATGCCAAATCCATTTTCCACTCCCTCCCTCCTGCTGCTCCCTCCACCTTCCCCGCTCCTGTCTCCCCATCTCACCCCGCATCCACTCCTCACAGAGGGTAAGGCATTTTCCCATGGGGAGTCAACGAAAACTAGCACATTGCTTTGAGGCAGGACCAAGGCCTTCCCCAATATATCTAGGTTGAGCAAGGTATCCCTCCAAAGAGAATAGGTTCCAAAAAGCCAGAAAGAACAAGCACAAGGAATAAATCCTTGTCTTCCTTCCAGTGGCCCCAGTCTGCCCCAGCCATACAACTGTCACCCACATTCAGAGGGCATAGCTCAGTCCTATGCTGGTTCCTTTGCTGTCAGGCCAGAGTTGGAAGGCTTCCATTATCTCTGGTAAGCTGTTTTGTGGGTAACCCCATCATAGCCTTGACCTCTTAGCTTATATTTTCACTCGTCCCTCTCTTCAACTGGACTTTGGGAAGTCAGCCCAATGCTCTGGGTTGTGGACTATAGGCTCCTAATACTTTCCTATATAGCTAATATTCATCTGTGAGTGGGTACATACCATGCTGATTTTTCTAGGTCTGTGTTAACTCACTATTAATTTTCTAGTTCCAGCCATTAAAATGCAAATTTCAAGATGTCATTGTTTTTATGGCTGAGTAGTATTTCATTATGTAAATGTACCACATTTTCTTTATCCATATTTCAGTTGAGGAGCATGTAGGTTATTTCCAGGTTTTGCCTATTACGAATAATGCTGCTATGAACATAGTTTAACAAATGTCCTTGTAGCATGGTTGAGCATTATTTGGGTATATGCCCAAGAGTGATGTTGCTGAGTCTTGTAGGTTGATTGCCAGTTTTCTGAGAAACCACCATACTAATTTCCAGAGTGTTTACATTCCCAGCTGAAATGGACAAGTGTTTCCCTTACTCTGCATCCTCTCCAGTATAAGCAATTATTGGTGTTTTCAATCTTAGCCATTCTGACTGGTGTAAGATGGTTTTGATTTGTATTTCCCTGATGGCTAAGGATATTGAAAATTTCCTTAAGTGTCTTTCAGCCATTTGAGATTCTTCTGTTGAGAATTCTCTCTTTAGTTCAGTACCCCATTTTTTAATTGGGTTATTTGGAATTTTACTGTCTAATTTCTTGAGTTCTTTATATATTTTGGAGATCGGTACTCTGTCCGATGTTGGGTTGGTGAAGATCTTTCCCCATTCAGTAGGGTGGCTCTTTGTCTTATTGACTCCCTCCTTTGCTTTACAGAAGCTTCTCAGTTTCAGGAGGTCCCATTTATTTATTATTTCAGTGTCTGTGCTAGTAATGTTATATTTATATTTAGGAAGTGATCTGGTGTACCCATGCACTGAAGTTTAATTCCCACTTTTTATTCTGTCAGGTTCAGTGTGGTTGGATTTATATTGAGGTCTTTAATCCATTTGGGCTTAAGTTTTGTGCATGGTGGTAGGTATGAATCTATTTGCATTCTTGTACATGCTGACATCTAATTATGCCAGGACCATTTGTTGAAGATGCTTTCTTTTTTCCATTGTATAATTTTAAGTTCTTTGTTAAAATTAGGTGATCATAGCTGTGTGGATTCATGTCTGGGTCTTTGATTTGATTCCATTGGGCAACCTGTCTGTTTTTATGCCAATACCAAGCTGTTTTCAGTACTGTAGCTCTAAAATAGAGCTTGATGTCAGGGGTGGCGATGCCTCCAGAGGTTCTTTCATTATACATGATTGTTTTGGCTATCTGGAACTTTTAGTTTTTCCATATGAACTTTGAGTATTGTTCTTTTGAGGTCTGTGAAGAATTGTGTTGGGATTTTGATGGGGATTGCAGTGAATCTGTAGATGACTTTTGGTAGGATTGCCATTTTATTATATTGATCCTTCCTATCCAAGAGCATGGAAAAGTTCTTCATTCTCTGGTATCTTTAATTTCTTTCTTCAAAGACTTAATATTCTTTTTTAAGAGGTCTTACTTAAAAAAATCAACAAGATTGTCCAAACTAACTAAAATACAGAGAGAATATCCAAATTAAAAAAAAATAAGAAATGAAAAGTGGGACATTATTAAATGATAATGATTAGCTCAAAACTTGTACTCCAAAATATAAGAAGTTTTAAAATTAATGGATTTTTTTCAATGATACTCCTAACCAATATTCAATCAGGATCATATTAACAACTTAAGTAGATTTATAAACACTAAAGAAATAAAACCAGTCATTAAAAACATCCCCCACCTCCAAAAATTTCCAGGATCAGATGATTTTAGGACAGACCTCTCTCTGAGATATTCAAAGAAGACCATATGCTCTTCAAATTGTTCCACAAACTGAAATTAAAGTAACAATACTAAATTCATTTTATAAGAGCACATTAACTCTGATTTATTGTCAGTTTTCTCTTGGAAATCGTTCCTGAAATTTTGATTGTTCATTTAAATTCTCTTTTTCCTATGTTTCATCAAAGTCATTCTCATTGACAAACATTTCTATTTTATTAGTATGTTTTGGAGAGGAGATACTGACTTGTTCCTTTCACAGTGTTTGTATTTTTGCAATGAGATATGGGCATGTGACTTTTGGTATTATTGTGCCTGATATGGATAGAGCAGTTTGGTGCAGAGGGGAGGATATGTGGACATGTCAATTCTAGAGAATGGAAATGACTTATTAGAGTGAAGTCAGGTGCACTAAAGGTACTTTAGTGATGTGTAGGATATGGTTCCTTGTCCTATTTGGTTTTTAGAAGGATAGCTGACTGGGTGGAGAATTTGGCATTTTAGTGTGAGATGTCTGTGAGTTTCAGATTTAGGTAGGGTGCATCCTGGAGTAATTCTGTGTTTAAATTGTAATACATACCAAAACTGATTTGGGGGTAGGGAAGGTTATGTGCTGGGGAGGTTCAGAAACACTCAGTGAGCTAGAGCATGAAGAAAAATGTTGGAAAACTGGCTGTGAAAATTGGTTTGATGTTATATCAGCAAATAGGATCTTATGGGAATAATGATTCTATTCATGCTTTGAAATTGCCATACCTTTATCCAATGTATTTCAATCTTATAAACAGTGCTCTCCCTCTCATGAATTAACCCCATGATCGCTTGTTTTCTTTTTATGCCTACTTTTGGTTCTATTTATTATGACGATTTTTATGGTTACCAATAACCCTGTGAATCTAGGTAGTATAATACATGTCCAAATTTTTATGGCTCCGTCCACTGTGACATGGGTAAGACACTCTTGACTATATTTTCCTCCCCAAAATGTCCCACATTCTCATAGTGGCAATCAGCTTCCAGTAGCTTCATAGCTATTGAGAGGGACCGTAGGAGGTACCTCCTGAACCACATTGGAATTTTGACTTACACCATCTTACATAGCCCTAGGCAACCATTCCTGCTGTTAATTGATTCTTATGTCATGGCCAGGAGAAAGAATTTCAGTTCTCTTTGTGACTCTTAATTACTACATTGTTCTTTTTATTTCCTTAATCTTAAATTCATAACATTGTGTTCTTTTGAGCATTCACTCATGTATATAATTTATTGTAATAATATTTATCTCTGTTGCCTTTTTCTGTTTTCTTAAAAATCAGTTGATAAACTTTCATGCAACTAGTACGTCTCATGTGCACAAGTTCATTTAGGACCCACTAAATTTTAAAAGATTGTTGTATGAAAATGTTAAGGCAATTTTTACTGGAGCATGGCAAATTTACCAGTGACTCCTTTACTGAAGAAAATGACATCTCCTCTACATGCAACCATCTGAACTCGGTTGCTTCTCAGTAAAGTAGAAGTTCTCATAAGCCCCTCTTCTATCCAGAAGGGAATATTTAAAACTTGAGTTTTCTATAGGTATTTTGTGTCCGTTGGTTCATATTTTATTGACTGTCATATCCAGAACACAGCATTTATATTTACTCCTCCAAATCCTCTTGCTCCTTTATGCTTTCCCATATCTCTCTTGCAATGTTCCCTCGTCTTTGGAGGTAATATAGATGTCTCACATAGGTATGAGCTTTCCAGATCTCTTTCCAAAATCACTTACTCTGTGGCACGGGGTTTTTTCAAGATAATGTAAGTATAGATTAATAAGTTATAGAACAACCCCAAATGCTGAATATACCCATTGTAAAAATACCTATGTATTCTTTTAAAGCAAGATCTCTACAACACATGGCAACAACAGGATATACAAGAAGAGTCACAGTGAGGGCTTAGCATACATAATATAGAAGAAACCAAAGGCCTTCAACCAGTCAAGTGACTCTTTTTACAATGAACACTTACAATCAAAGTTGTAGTTTCTGATACTGTGAATTGATTAAAAAATAATGAAATTAGATCATGTCTTTATTAAACTTGCTGCTAATATTAGGAACTAATAGCATTTCGCTGAGAATAGAAATCAGTATTAAACCAACTAATGATAAAGAAAAATGCAGATTGATGAAAACTATAGCTATATTATAGTATCCACAGTGTATAAAAATCAGTAAAACTATGAAGGACTGCAGTAATAATGTGAGAGGAGAAGGTAGGAAGGAGGCAGAAAAGATAATTTAGGAATGAGAGTAAATTACACAGATTTTTAACTGGAATAATGGGAGAAAACTGTACTACAGAAACATACAGAAAAAACATAAAACCCAGTAAAACAATACAATAATATGAAGCATAAAAGAAAATTAAGATGTAGTTAACTGAGAGTGAATATGTTCAAGAATTAGAATAGGAGAAAGACAACAATGAAATGTACAACGAATAATATAACTACACTGTCAAACAGGGCATGTCTTTTGTGGTTTGTCCTTTTCTTCCTATCTTCCCCATGAAGATTCTTGTAGAAAAATATATGAAGGGCAAGGTGCAGTTTGTAATATTAGCTCTAATCTAGAAAATCAAATTTATGGGACTGCTGTTCCCAGGGTGGTTTAATCAACATTTTTGTTGGTGTTTTTATTGATTTCTTAGTAAATTTTGATGAGTAGCTTACTACAATTTAGTTCTCATACTAAACTTGTGGTTTTTTAAATTTTTTCTTTTTTAAATATTAAATTATTATGTATACAATATTCTGTCTGCATGTATGCCTGCAGGCCAGAAAAGGGCATCAGACCTCATTACAGATGGTTGTGAGCCACCATGTGGTTGCTGGGAATTGAACTCAGGACCTCTGGAAGAGCAGACAGTGCTCTTAACCACTGAGCCATCTCTCCAGCCCTCATCTTGTGTTCTTGAAACAATAATGAAACCCTGAAGCTTCAGGGGAGAGTCAGCTTTGGATGTCAGCTGATCCAAGTCATGCATCAGCTGTGAAATATACTACCTCAGTTTTACTTCCTAAATCTGCCCACAGTGTTCTCACTCCTTATTTAGGCATTAGATGTCAGTCTCTTCCCAGCTTGCCACACACAGGTGTCATCTCTTTCATGGTCTTTCCCACTATTGTCATTGAAATAATTTGCAGTAAGAATTTCTGCTTCATTCTTGGATATGGCAATTCTGTCCCTTGCTACACATCTTACTTTTGACATATTTTCATTTCACAACGGTGCATGCACGCATGGTTGCAACTTTACAGCTCATGGTTCTTTTACCTGTGGTTCCTAAAGAAACAATTTGCCATAAGAATAGATGCCCTTAAATGGTGAAGTCTGGACTTCACATGAAGATAGTCTGGCTCCCATTCACATACCCCTTTTCTGCCTGTACATCTACAGCTTAAGTTTATCCTTCTTGGTTTAATATTTTCAGCACACAGATTTTCAGTGTAGACTATATTTTGGAGTATGTCTTTTAGAATAATGCTAATCAAGAACACTTAAAGTTTTGTGATAAATTCTTGTATTCATAGTCTAAGTAAAGAAATGTGTTCGTGGGCACTTGATAAACTTTTTTTTTTTTTTTCATGACAGGGAATCTTGACATTCCAGGATGTGGCAATTGATTTCTCTCCAGATGAGTGGGACTGCCTCGACTTTGCACAAAGGGCTTTGTACAGGGAAGTCATGTTGGAGAACTACAGTAACATGGTCTCTGTGGGTGAGACTTTTCTTTACTGATTCCTTCTTTATCATAATTGTTTCTTACAAGTATGTTTTACACTTATGTCTGAATTGTCTGCCTCACTTTCACATGTCAGTTTAATAAAAATCTTAGAGTTCATCATTTAGAACACAATGAATTGTGTAACTTTATCTTGTCAATATACTCCTGACTCCTGGAGATGGCATTCATCAATCAAACATTTATAATACATTTTACTTTTCAGACACACCATAGATTATATATTGATTTGTAACTTAATGATTCACAACATATTTGCATTTAGATTCAGTAGTAATTTACAAACAAACCCAAAGTACAGAATACTAAAAAAAAAAAAAAAAATGCTTTTGAGTGTTTTAAAATATTGGGAGATAGCAATTAGGAATTATATTTGAAATTTTATGTTATATGCCATCTTATATAGTCAGTATGGTGGTTTATTAGAAATCCATGTTTTTACTATTATCCCAAGTTATACCCATATATCTCTTCCAATATTCAGGTATTTCAGTGTCAAAACCAGATCTGATCAGCTCCCTTGAAGAAAGCAAAGAGCCCTGGAATGTGACCACAGGAGAGAAAGAAGGCAATGAAAAAGGTAAGCCACAGGAAGTATTAGCACATGTGGGAAACATAGAATGTGGAGGAATTCTCTCCTGAAGTGGGGTTTGCAAAGATCTTTACCTGAAATGGTATAAAAATTCACATTGAATAATTATTCTAAAGTTTTTTTAAGTCTCATTCACATAAATTGACCTAAAAATTCCCTTGGGATAGTTAACTTTAACTATGGTATAAAGCAGAAGGAAGATGATTTGTTGCCATATCCTTGAATGCTACCACGTTCTGAAATGAACAATATTGAAATGAAAATTAGGATTAAAAAACTTTTCACAGTGTTTCAAAGAATATTTCTCTGTACACGTTCATGTCTGCTTGTCTGCACTTACTATGTGGTTTTCACAGTTTGTTAGAATCACATAAAATCAGAAAATATAAATTTTATAGTTGGACTCATTTTGGAAGATTGTTGAATTCGTTCTTTGCATTAAAATCTACAGAATTTCAAAGATAACTTTTTCTATTTCTGCAAAATATTCATTAGAAACTAGGAGTTGTTTATTCATATGTTATTGGTCTATTTTAATATCCGAAAATCTCTGAATATCAAAATTTATGTTGCTTTTCACATAAAGGTTGTGTTTTCTTTTGTGTTTTTATATCTGTCTAAATTTGAGTTTGCTTGGAGAAGCAAATTTGTGTATACTTTTATTTTTCATATATACTTTTATTATTTTGAATGCCTCACAATGACTTTGGATCATATTCAGTTCCCCAACTCTTCCCATGTTCTGCTTCCTCAGATATCTTTGATGTTTTCCCATCTTTTTTTATTCTCAGAGTTCAGTCTGTAATTCCCAGACAGTCCCGGGTGTTGAGAATGGCCTGCATATGGTTGAACTATCAGGAGTTGCACAGTTTTAAAATAAACTTAATGCTCTTATCTTTAAGATGATAGGAACTTCTCAGCAAGGCTTGGTACTCCAGTTCCCATCAGCCTTTCTTTCTATAATATTAATCTGGCTTGAGCTTGCTCAGGTCTGATGAATGCTTTCCTAATCACTTTAGTTCTTATGGGCAACTGTCATGGTGTGTATAAAAAGTACTATTTTCTTATAGTCATTCATGACTTCCTGCCTTACTATGTATTATCACTCTGTCCAGAAAGAGCTCTGAACAGTCTATAGAATGGGTTTGATATAAGGAGCATACTAGTTAAAACTGAATATTTTCTTACTGTTTGTACCATGTCCACCTGTGAGTCCCTTTTTAGTTGGCAAGTCACACCAGAAGCAATGGGAATGAAGGCCTGTATTTCATTATGAACATATATACAAAAGTCCTCAATAAAATATTTGCATCGTGAATCCAATAGTATATCAAAAAGGTGATCTACATAGGCTTCATCTCAAGACGTGTAGGGCTAGATCAACAATTTAAAACCAATAAATGTAATCTACCACTTACACAAACTGAAGGTCAAATTCCAGATGTTTATCTCATTAGATGCAGAAAAGCCTTTGACAAAATTAACACCCCATTTTTGATAAATGTCCTGGAGAGATTAGGGATGCAAGGGACATACCTCCAAATGAAAGACACAATTTGCAGCAAGCCTATATCCCACACCAAACTAAATCGAGAGATATTCAAAGCCTTTCCACTAAAATAGGGAACCATTTAAATGGGACTCACTTTCTCCATATGTATTCAATAGAGCACTTGGAATCTTAGCTAGAACAGTACCATGAATGAAGATCAAAAAGTGATGAATAGTAAAGGAAGAGATCAAAGTAACTTTATATGCAGATGCTATGAATTTAAAAGGTTTCCAGACTCTAAAGAACTCCACCAAGAATCTCCTACAAGTGAGATAAACTTTAATCAAATTTAAGGGGTGCAAAATTAGCTAACAAAAGCAGTAGCCCTCCTCTATAGAAATGAGAAAAGATTTAAATGAAAATAAGGGAAACGATATCTTTTACAATAGCCTCAGAAAATAGTTTGGGGGAATTTGAACTAAGAAAGTTAAAGATCCTTATAGAAATGTATCAGAAGATAGAAAAAAATTTCTGTGCTCAAGGACTGGTCAGTTAATGTAGTAAAAATGAACATCTTATTGAAAGTAATATACTGATTCAGTGAAAATCCATCATTAAATTCTAACACAATTCTTGAAGATCGCAAAAAGACAAGTCTTCAGCAACATATGGATACAAACAAACAAACAACTCAAAATAGTTTAAATTATCATGAAAAATAAATTATATATGTGGGGTATTATCATCCACAATTTTATTTATTTTCTTTTCTTTTATTATTTTATAAATAATACCAGTCAAATTTTCCAATTTCTCCCTTCCTCCCACTTCCCTCCCATTCTCCCACACACCCTTCCCCCCCATTCCCCTTTGTTGAAATAGGAAGCGGCAGGGCTGCGTCCCCGGCACCCGGCCGCCTGCATGGCTAGCTTATGCCCAGAAATAATTACACGGAAACTGTATTCTTTCAAACACTGCCTGGCCCGGCTAGGTCCAGTTTCTTATTGGCTAGCTCTTACATATTGTTCTAACCCATTTCTAATATTCTGTGTAGCCCATGAGCTGGCTTACCAGAGAGGATCTTAACCTGCATCTGTCTGGAGTGGGAGCATCATGGCGACTCCTCCTCTAACCTTCTTTCTCCCAGAATTCTCTTCTGTATACTCCGCCTACCTAATTTTCTATCCAATAAAATGGGCCAAGGCAGTTTCTTTATTAGTAAGAAATCATTCCCACATCATTTCCCCTTTTTCCGTTTAAACAAAAAAGAAAGGCTTTAACTTTAGCATAGTAAAATTACATATAACAAAACAGTTATCAAGTAAGAATTACAGTTACAATATTTATATCTATTTTATCTCTTATCATAACTAAGGAAAACTATAACTATTTATTCTTCAACTCCATCAAAGACTCCAGAAGGATATAATATTATCTAAGTAAACAAGAAATAAGAAAACTCTAGAAATGACAGAGACATCTCGCTGCCTGGACAGTCACCCAAAGTTCCTCTGTACCGTTGGGGCATCCATCTTCGGCCTACAGGCCCATGGTATCCAGATACATTTCCATGAAGCAGGAAATTTTAAAGACAGTTCAGTCACTTTCTGCTGTGTTCTGTAGAATGTCTTGTAGACTCTTTCATGAATCAGGAACCCCGAAAGACCATCTCACCTTTAGGCAAGTTCAGCAGTCCTCTCTCTGAGGGTTCTCTGTGTCCAGTTTATGCAACAGTCCAGGCAAGAGCAGTTTCTTGCCCAAATGACTATCCAACTCCATAAGGATCCTCTTCGATGCCCATCTTCCTCTTGAAGTAGCTGGTGCTGCCAGGAGCAGACGTGTCTCCTTGTCATGAAAAGTCCTAAGTTATTAAAATATTTTAAATGCCATATTCTGCAGTCTTTGAAAGATATGAAGAATGCCTATCTAATTGAAATATATCTCTATATATCTAGAAAATCTAACTAACATGACTACAAGCTTAACTATTAGCAATGATTATCCATTAACAACCTATATTTCCTAATTATACATTACATTTTAAGTGAACTACATAATCACAATACCTTAATCAAGTTCAAAAATACATATACATATAACAAAATTGACCTTAAAATCCATACCAATGCAAATTATTCATATCTATATCATATCCCCCTTTAAATGTAAAAGAACATTTATAAACAATATTTGGGAACATGGGCGTAGTTTTTTCTCTCCAAACTGCTTCCTGCTGAATGGGGGCACTGTTAATCAGATCATTTAGGGTGTAACCTGTGTGTCAGGTTCATCTCGGTTGGCAGTTGAGTGAAGTAATTTTTTGAGGGTGTTCACAGCAACCTTTCAGGAGGGCGTGGTCTATCATACCATACCGGGATAGATGCAATCCATAGGGTCACATCCTCTGTGGAAACAAAAGAAGACCCTCTCCAAAGCATCATATCCTTAGATCCAAATTTTGAAGTCAAGATACCTTTAGAACATATGTGCAGGTTCAGCTTAGCAGCCCATATAATAAAATGTCTCTTTGTACTTAGCTCCTTCACAGTCAAAAATTTTAAAGAAAACACAATGTACATAATCCAGACTCTCTGTGAATTTTTCATTTTTACGTGGCTTATTTTTCTTTATTTCTCTTAATCTATAACTATCTGTACTTCTGTACTCTGTCTCTTTAAAGACT
Source organism: Alexandromys fortis (assembly GCF_014885135.2). Classification (NCBI taxonomy): domain Eukaryota; kingdom Metazoa; phylum Chordata; class Mammalia; order Rodentia; family Cricetidae; genus Alexandromys; species Alexandromys fortis. The sequence continues at coordinate 50,758 of NW_026068418.1, read as the reverse complement.
TTACCCTTTTTCTTTTTAAGACATTAACTTTATTCTTTATATTCTCTTTTTTTCCCCAAGCCTACGTACATTCATCCAACGGTGTCTGAATCTGTTTTACTGTGAATCTGTAATTTTTTTTTTATTATCCAGGAGCATTTCTTAAAATGTTAAGCATTTCTTAAAAACTTAAGTTGCACCATGTATAGGTAATACGGTACTGCCTGTGTCCTGCCCAGTCTAAACCTTAACTGCACGGTTTTAAGGTAATTACGGTAGTTCCTGCCTGAGATCAGCACAGTTCAGCAAGGAGCAGCCGCTCCTGCCTCAGAGTCATTTGGTGCTTTTGAGCTGAGCACAGTTACAGGCAAACAGCAGTTTACATTGGAGCCGCAATCAGCAATTTAATTTTGAGACTGAGTGTGCAGCACAGAAACTCTTTTTATCCAAGTTACAGCCAAATCTGACACGCAGAGCACTGCGCAGTCTGAAAACGCGTCTCTGTATGGCAGCAGGAATCCGCCATGCTCTTCCGCCTGCCTAAGCCTGATTCCGCCATCTGCCCAGGTGTAGGCAGGGAACGCTGAGCCATCGGCAGGTCTCAGAGCACTCTCCTCCGATCCCAAGTGGGAACACAAACATCCAGTCCCATAAAAGCCTTGAAATGCTTTAAAGCCAGAGTTCACGCTGGCAGTACAGCACCAGGAAGCCGCGCTTTAAAATGACGCAGCTTTTTTTCTCTGCTGCTGTTGCTGAATCAGGAATCTCTCTACAGCACGCCACCAACAAAACAGCAAAAATCTGTGTTAAACTCTCTCTCCCTTATTTTTAAGCCTTCTCAGGTTTTTAAGTGGATTTAGCCCATCACGTCTGGGCGCCATCTGTTGAAATAGGAGCGGCAGGGCTGCGTCCCCGGCACCCGGCCGCCCGCATGGCTAGTTTATACCCAGAAATAATTACACGGAAACTGTATTCTTTCAAACACTGCCTGGCCCGGCTAGGTCCAGTTTCTTATTGGCTAGCTCTTACATATTGTTCTAACCCATTTCTAATATTCTGTGTAGCCCACGAGCTGGCTTACCAGAGAGGATCTTAACCTGCGTCTGTCTGGAGCGGGAGAATCATGGCGACTCTTCCTCTAACCTTCTTTCTCCCAGAATTCTCTTCTGTCTACTCCACCTACCTAATTTTCTGTCCTATGAGGGCCGAGGCAGTTTCTTTATTATAATTAACCAATGTCCTTCCCCCATCACCCCTTCAGTCCTAAGAGAGGGCAAGGTACCCTGCCCTGTGGGCTCCCCTGTCCGTGCAGGCTTAGGAAGGTGTGCATCCAAATAGACTAGGATACCAAAAAGCTAATACATGCAGTAGAGACAAATCCCAGTGCCATTGTCATTGGCCCCTCATTCTGCACCAATTGTCAACCACATTCAGAGGGTCCAGTTTGATCCCATGCTCCTGCAGTCCCAGTCCAGGTGTATTTGGTGAGCTCCCATTAGCTCAGGCACACTGTCTCAGTGGGTGGACCAACCCCTTGCTGTCCTGACTTCCTTGCTCATCTTCTCCCTCCTTCTGCTCTTCAACTGGACCTTGGGAGCCCAGACCAGTGCTCCATTGTGGGTCTCTGTCTCTATTCCATCCATCGTTCTATGGAGATATTCAAGATAGCCATCAGTCTGACTACAGGCAAGACCAGTTCAGGTACCTTCTCCTCCACTGCCCGGGGTCCTCGCTGGGGACATTCCCGTGGACACCTGGAACCCCTCGAGAGCCAAGCCTCTTGCCAACCCCAAAATGGCTCCCTTAATTAAGATATCATCTTCTCTGCTCTCCCATATCCCATCCTTGCTCCATCTCAAAAATCCCACTCCCCCAAGTTCTCCCCAACCCTCCCCTTCTCCCTTCTCTCTCCCACTCTCCCCTTCCCCCTAACCAACCCACACCCCAATGCTCCAAACTTTTGCCTGGCAATCTTGTCTGCTTCCAGTTTCCAGGAGGATCTATACATGTTTTTCTTTGGGTTCATCTTATTACTTACCTTCTCTAGGATCATGATCTATAGGCTCAATGTCCTTTGTTTTTGGCTGGAATCCACTAATGAGTGAGTACATACCGTGTTCATATTATTGGGTCTGGGTTATCTCACTTGGGATAGTGTTTTCTATATTTTCTGTATTTAGTGTTGTCGAATTTATATTGAGGTCTTTAATCTATTTGGACTTGAGTTTTGTGCATGGTGATAGATATGGATGTATTTACAATCTTCTACATAACTGGTTGATATCCAGTTATGCCGTCACCATTTGTTGAAGATGCTTTATTTTTTCCATTGTATAATTTTATAGCTTCTTTGTCAAAGATCAGGTGTTCATAGGTTTGCGGATTAATATCCGGGTCTTCAATTCGATTTCTTTGGTCAACGTCTTGGTTTTTATGCCAGTACCAAGCTATTTTCATTACTGTAGCTCTGTAATACAGTTTAATGTCAGGGATGGTAATGCCTCCAGACGTTCCTTTATAGTATAGGATTGTTTGAGCAATACTGGTTTTTTGTTTTGTTTTGTTTTCCATATAAAGTGGATTATTGTTCTCTCAAGGTCTGTGAAGAATTTTGTTGGGATTTTGATGGGGATTGCATTGAATCTATGGATTGCCTTTGGTAGGATTGCCAGTTTTACTATGTTGATCCTACCAATCCAAGAGCATGGATGATCCTTCCATTTTCTGGTATCCTTTTCAATTTCTTTCTTCAAAGACTTAAAGTTCTTGTCAAATAGATCTTTTACTTCCTTGGTTAGTGTTGTCCTAAGATACATTATGCTATTTGTGGCTATCGTGAAAGGTGATGTTTCTCTGATTTCCCTCTCAGCTTCTTTATCCTTCGTGTATAGGAGGGCTACTGATTTTTTGGAGTTGATTTTGTATCCTGCCACATCACTGAAGGTATTTATCATCTGTAGGAGTTCTTTGGTAGAGTTTTTGGGGTCACTTATGAACACTATTATATCATCTGCAAATAACGAAAGTTTTACTTCTTCCTTTCCAATTCGAATCTCCTTGATCTCCTTATATTGTCTTATTGCTATTGCTAGAACTTCAAGCACTATTTTGAAGAGGTATGGAGAGAGTGAACAGCATTGTCTTCTTCCTGATTTTAGTGGAATCACTTTGAGTTTCTTTCCATTTAATTTGATGTTAGCTGTCAGTTTGCTGTATATTGCTTTTATTATATTTAGATATGATCCTTGTATCCCTAATCTGTCCAAGACCTTTATCAAAAAGGGGTGTAATTTTGTCAAATGCTTTTTTGGCATTTCATGAAATGATCATATGGTTTTTTCTTTCACTTTATTTATATAATGGATTACTTTGATAGATTTCATATGTTGATCCAGCCCTGAATCTCTGGAATGAAGCCTACTTGATCATAATAGATGATTTTTTTTTTTGATGTGGTCTTGGATTCAGTTTGCCAGAATTTTATTGAGAATTTTTACATCGATGTTCATGAGTGAGATTGGTCTGTAATTCTCTTTCTTGGTTGAGTCTTTGTGTGGTTTTGGTATCAGGGTAATTGTAGCTTCATAAAGAGTGCTTGGCAGTGACTTTTCAATTTCTATTATGTGGAACACATTTAGGAGTATAGGTATTAGCTCTTCTTGGAAGTTCTTGTAGAATTCTGCATTAAAAACATCTGGTCCTGGGCTTTTTTTGATTGGGAGGTTTTTGATGACAGCTTCTATTTTCTCACAACTTATGGGTCTATTTAAATTGTTCACCTGGTCTTGATGTAATTTTGGTATATGGTATTTATCTAAAAAATGTCCATTTCTTTTACATTTTCCAATTTTGTGGATTACAGGCTTTTGTAGTAAGACCTAATGAGTCTCTGAATTTCCTCAGTGTCTCTTGTTTTGTCCCCTTTTTCATTTCTGATCTTGTTAATTTGCATGTTCTCTCTCTGCCTTTTGATTAGTTTGGAAAAGGGTTTGTCAATCTTGTTGATTTTCTCAAAGAACCAGCTGTTTGTTTCATTGATTCTTTGGATTATTTTATTATTTTCTGTGTTTCTATTTTGTTGATTTCAGCCCTCAGTTTGCTTATTTCCAGTCTTCTACTCCTCCTGGGTGAGTCTGCTTTTTTTTTTTTTTTCTAGAGCTTTTAGGTGTGCTGTTAAGTCTCTAATGTGAGCTTTCTCCGTTTTCTCTATGTGGGCACTTAGTCACTTAGTGCTATGAACTTTCCTCTTAGCACTGCTTTCATAGTGTCTCATAGGTTTGGGTATGTTGTGTCTTCATTTTTCTTGAATTCAAGGAAGACTTTAATTTCTTTATTTATTTTTTCCTTGACACAGGGGTGGTTCAGTAGTTGACTGTTCGGTTTCCATGAGTTTGTAGGCTTTCCAGGGGGTGGTATTGTTGTTAAATTTTGTCTTTACTCCATGGTGGTCCGATAAGACACAGATGGTTCTCCAATTTTTTTTTTGTATCTGTGGATGTTTGCTTTGTTATGGAGTATGTGATCAATTTTTGTGAAGGTTCCATCAGTTGCTGAGAAGGTATATTCTTTCCTGTTTGAGCGGAATGTTCTATAGATGTCTGTTAAATGCATTTGATTCTTTACATCTGTTAATTCTCTTATTTCTCTGTTAAGTTTCTGTCTGACCTGTCCATTGGTAAGAGAAGAGTGTTTGAACTCTCCTACTATTAGTGTGTGGGGTATGATGTGTGATTTGAGTTTTAGTAATGTTTCTTTTACATATGTGGGTGCTTTTATATTAGGGGCATAGATATTCAGGATTGGGACTTCATCTTGACATTCCTGTTATGAGTATCAAGTGTACTTCTCCATCTCTTCTGATTGATTTTAGTTTGAAATCAATTTTGTTATATATTAGGATAGCCACACTCGCTTGTTTCTTAGGTTGGTTTGATTTGAAAACCTTTTCCCAACCCTTTACTCTGAGGTAGCGTCTATGTTTGAGGTTGATTTGTGTTTCTTGTAAACAGCAGAATTCTGGATCCTGTTTTCGTATCCATTTTCTTAACCTGTGCCATTTTATAGGTGAATTGAGTCTATTGATATTAAGTGATATTAATGACCAGTGGTTGTTAACTCTGGTTATTTTTTGTTGGTAGTGTTTGTGTGTTTCCCTTCTTTGAGTTTTGTTGGTGGAGGGTTGTCAGATGTCCATGCTATTATGGGTGTTGTTGGCTTCCTTATTATTCTTAGGTTTGGTCTTTTCATGGTGTCCCAGATTTCCTGGATGTATTGAGTTAAGAATTTGTTGGATTTGATGTTTTCTTTGATCAATGAGTCTATTTCCTCTATAGTATCTTTAGCGCCTGAGATTTTTTTTTTCTATCTCTTTTATTCTGTTGGTTATACTTGTCTCTGTAGTTACTGTTTGTTTACCCAAATTTTCCATATCCAGCCATCCCTCGGTTTGTGTTTTCTTTCTTACCTCCATTTAGGTCTTCAAGTCTTGAACTGTTTTCTTTACCTGTTTGATTGCTTTTTCTTGGTTTTCGTGGGTATCTTTGAGGAATTTATTAATTTCTTCTAACTTTTTTTTGTCTTTTATTCCATTTCTTTAAGGGAGTTTTTCACTTCCTGTTTAAAGGCCTCCATCATTTTCATAAAATTACGTTTAAAGTCGATTTCTTCTTTTTCTTCTGGGTTAGGATGTTCGTCTTCCTGTTATGTGTTCGCTGAATTCTGGTGTTACCATGTTGCTTTTCAGGATGTTTGAGGAATTTTGCATTGGCGCCTACCCATCTCTTCCTTCAAATGAGGCCAGCAGAGTCTTGGTCCCATCTTTGCTGTGGCTGACTGTGTACTTGGGAGTTTTTCTTAGTCTGCCCTTTCTTAGGTTCCTTCAGCACTGGAGCAGGCTCTCAGATCCCCTCCGCCCGGAAACAGGCTGTTTTGTAGAATCCAAGGATCTTGCAGACTAAAAGGCGGGCTTGGGGGCTGGGTGGAATGGGATAAAGAAAGCCAGCAGCAGGAACAAACCCAGCATGATGGCCAGAAAAGCTCTAGGGAATTGGTCGGGGCCTGAATTCAGTTTCCTGGGACTCTCCTGGAGAGTTGCACTTCAGGTGCTCTGGCTGCATGGCTACTTGCTCTCCTCTCCAGTTCCCCTCTTGCAGGGTTTCAGGGTTGTAGACTAAAAGGCGAGCTGGGGGGAGGGGGGCAGGAAACAACCCCTCCCGCTGGCTCTCTGGTCCCCGGTCCCCTCAGCCCTGAAGCAGGCCATGTTGGGGTTTCCAAGGATCTTGCAGATGAAAAAAAAAGCTCATCCACAATTTTAAATTATTCTGCAGTTATATAATCAGCATTTGTATTATAATTGTATGGTTGAAAACTGATATATTAATTAATAAAATCAAATTGTAGCTACTAACATAAGTTCACTCATCTATGAAAACTTATTAGTAAAGGAATCTAGAAAAATACATTTAACAAAAAGATGGCTTTTAATTCTAATCTTACCTAAGCTAGTTCCAGTAGACCACAAGTCCCCAAGAAAATTTAGTTTCTTGAAGAGAGTATGAACTGGGATAAGAGTCACTGTTACAGGAAGGCCCCATACCCAGCACTTGATGGATAACAAAGACACCACTCAATGAAATATTTGTACATTCTTTTTCCCCATAATGTTTAGTTTGGGAATTTATTTGTTTTCATTTTTGACCTTATGGTATCTTTTTGTACATTATAAACTTCTAGAGTTTTACCTTGTTTTGCTTTATGCAGTTTTTGTATGGACATCTGTGTGTCTTTCTCTATACATGTTTACTGTGCTTTTTCTTTGTCTCCTTGTCTTCTCTTATCCTGACTGATTTCATTGACTCTGATTACATTATTTTATTCTCTTTCTTTAGATGCCTATATTTTTTCTACAACATGACAGAAAGTGGGTAAATTCAGACATTAGTTAATATGGGGATGATCTCAGGGCTTTTGAGGGATTAAAATTCATAATCAGAATATATTTTATGAAAATGTATCTCTGATAAGATCAGTCCTAGTGAATTTCTTTGAAAATTTATGGACCCCTTCTTTGTGGCATACTTGATTCCCTGTGGACCTATTAGTAATAACTGTTTCCTGTTCTTCATTTCCTTCTTTCTTTACTAATAAATATTCTGTATTCTTTACTAATATTATTCAATTTGTTCATTCTAAAAGATTGTGGAGATGAGTTATATCCATTAAGATAAAATGAGTGTTTTTTGTAGTTGGGTTATAGGCTTTGTACATAGTTACTTTTCAATTTCTGTGATAAAACTCCAAGATAAAGGCAAAATGCAGAAGAAAGATCTATTATGATAAATTAGAGGTAGCAGTTGACAAGGGACTAGAGCAGCAGTAAGAGGTCCCATCTAGAACCACAGCAGGAAGCAGAGAGCTCACTTTTGGCAATTGAAGGCATTAAAATTCTCAAAGCCAGCCTCTAAGGACATATATGTTCCATTAAGTTGATACCTCTTTATCCTAACGATAAGTATCCACCAACTCAGACCATGTATTCAGATATCTGATTATATGGGGTCATTTCACTCAACCTATTATAGTCTTAATTCTCAAAATTATGACTGGAATCTCTAAGGTAACAACTTCGATCTTTCCATTTTTATAGTTTATTTAATATATGTTATAAAAGATCTGTCCATTTGCCTTAAAAAGATTGTTTCCTTAGAATGAATGATTTGAAGTTTATTTTTTGTAATATGCCATCTTGAATATAGGTCTACATATTTATAAAACTGTGTTACTTGTATATCTAAAAATGTTTCACATAAGTGTACTAATGCAGATAATTATACATTTTTCTTTCTTCCAGTTTTCTATTTTCATCAAGCACAAGACCTATTTTCACAGGAGAATAGACAAGATCCTATCCAGAAATTGATATCAGGAATAGCTGTAAGTAGTGACTTAAAAACTTTCAGGATGAAGAGAGAAAAGAGAATGGATTATGTCATAATTGAAATAATCTATATTCATCAACCACACTGGGTAGCGTTGCCAAAAAATGTCAGTAATCTCTACCTTGTCTTGAAAGATGTCACATTATTTTCAAAAGCAGTTTCTCAGAAAAAAAAATGTTTTAAAACATGTTTATATTGTAAATAATTTTGAAAAACCTGAAACTGAATGACGCATATGCTATTAAACATTTAATTCCCTTAATTAATAATTATATTTTGTGACAAGTTATTCAATTGACATATATATGAGAAGATTTTTCTCAATTAAATGAGACTGAAAATATATCATAGCTTTTCTAGTTGTGAGAAGTCTTACACATTTAATGATGTTATTAAAACCTTTCCTAGGAACTCTAGGAAGACTGTTTACCAGAATCCTCATCTTGAAGGAACAAATTCCCAAAATATCAAATCACAATATGGCTTACTCATTATTTAAATACATAAAAGTCTGTTTTTCCTAAGAGCCAATACATACACAATAATTTTAAGGAGATTTTTTTTATTATAACACACACCTTTATTTTTGTTCCAGCATAACCAGAAAGAAGAGAAGCATTATATAAGCAATCAAAATGAAGAAAGTCAAAACAACTATATGGAATGTGGAAGGTGCTTATACAGATGTGTATGCCTCACTATGCATAAGAGAATTAATCCCAAAGAGAAGGCATACAAATGTAAAGATTGTGGCAAGTCATTTAACCATTATGCAAATCTTCAAGCTCACCAGAGAATCCATACTGGTGAGAAACCTTACACATGTCAAGCATGTCTCAAGTCCTTTACCCAGGTGTCAGACCTTCACAGACATCACAGAATCCATACTGGTGAGAAACCTTACACATGTCAAGAATGTGGCAAGTCTTTTGCCCATGTCTCAACACTGTATAATCATCACAGAACCCATACTGGTGAGAAACCTTTCAGATGTCAAGAATGTGGCAAATCCTTTACCAGGGCCTCAACTCTTTATACTCATCGCAGAATCCATACGGGTGAGAAACCTTACACATGTCAAGCATGTGGCAAGTCCTTTACCCAGATCTCAAATCTTCACAGTCATCAGAGAACCCATACTGGTGAGAAACCTTACAGGTGTCAAGCATGTGGCAAATCTTTTGCCCATGTCTCAACACTTCATAATCATTACAGACTTCATTCTTGTGAGTAACCTTGTAGATGTCAAAAATGTGACAAGTCCTTTACCCAGATCTCAGCTCTTCATACTTACCATAGACTCCTTACTGGTGACAAACCTTACATATGTAAAGAATGTGGTAAATCCTTTAACACAAACTCAAGTCTTAGAAAGCATAAAAAGAAAGTCATGTGTGATGTACATTTCATAATTTTTTAATATATCTCACATTAATTTGTTGTACAGATTCTCATACATTAATCAAGTTATTGTAGAGACTCGCATCATTCAATTAATTTTCAAAGCTTAGTCAGTACATAGACAGCTTTACAGTTCTTATGAATTTAGAAACATTGTATCCAGATTTGAACTTCATTGTCATCAAGCATTTGTTGTAAACAGAATTTATGCATCACTGTTGTTAACATACTATTCAAGCATTAACTATTATGAATAAGTAAATATTTCTAGTAGGTGTAAATTAAGCAATAAGATTTCTTGACTCTGTGTTAAGGTAATGTGTTAAAAAACATCCAGTGTCATACTATTTCAGATTTTGATGCATCTTTAATTTCCTGGCATATGCTTGCTTATGTAATGAGATTATATCTATATAAGCATTATTTTCCTATGATTTTTGTGATATTAAATAAGTATCAGCTTGTTTAAAATTCAGGTCTTCTCATTCTGTGCAATAAAACTGTTAAACATTTTGACCAATTTTTATTGTATTTGGAAAAACAAAAAACCCAGGATAGCCAAAACAATTCTATACAATAAAGGTACTTCTGGAGGCATTACCATCCCTGACTTCAAACTCTATTACAGAGCTACAGTAATGAAAACAACTTGGTATTGGCACATTATATTTGACGTATGATGTTGTATGCATAGAAAGCATATTCGTGCTTCTGTTCAACTGTAAATTCCACAGAGGCCTTTATCATTTTTCCATATTATTATTATAGAATAAGACACTTCAAAGCCGGGAGGTGGTGGATCTCTGTGAGTTCGAGGGCAGCCTGGTCTACAAGAGCTAGTTCCAGGACAGGAACCAAAAAAGCTACAGAGAAACCCTGTCTCAAAAATAAAAAAATAAAAAAAAGACACTTCATTTATCATAAAGACACATTTGTTATATTTATCAATTTTTTTTTCACTTAATCTGAATGAGGTCTGGGAAGGGTCCTGGGAATGGGGAAATGTGGGGCATGTATATGACTTGGGTCCTGTTGTCTAGATGCTCCCTGCAGCCTGGCAGACAATGGATCACAAATGTTTCTCCCATATACCCCCACATGTGAACTACATAGCTTTTAAAGTTAGAGGGAATTACCCTTAGCTCTTTTCTTTTTTTTTCTTTTCTTTCTTTTTTTTTTTTTTTTTTTTTGGTATATGAGGTGGTACCTTCTTCAAATGAATATCATATTTATGCTTTTCAACTATTTGAGGAATGTTTGTTTAAATCTTTTTTGATAAGTTCCTGTAGAGACATCCTTTGGGAATCACTCTGCCCATTCATGTTTTTCTCATCATTTGCACCGAGTGTTCTCATGAAGGTAGAGAGGGAGGGACTGTCACAGTCACCTTCATTTTTTTTTTCTCATTCCAAAGTTGATCACTACAGGAGGGAGTATGGAGTATTAATTTGGGTTGATTTCCCCACAGAAATTCTCCTTTATGTGCTTGATTGCAAACGTAGTTTGTCTTTAAAAGTCAAAAGTCGTATACTAAAGAAAGTAATACATTATTATTATTTAACAGTTAAACATCTTCATTTATGTTTAGTCTGTATCAAATCACTAGGCTATCTTTAAAAACTGAAAATAATTTATATTCTCCAAAAGTGAACTAAAAATCATGAGTCCATGACCTTAATTGTATCAATGTTGTTTGGAATAAACTTATGTTATGGTGTGTTATGTATCCAAAAACATGAATTAGATGAGATGTAACATGTGAAAACAATTCTCACCTTTCAAGATGTGACCTATGTGTTTCCTCAGAGAATTATAATATTGTTCCCTAGGAGTGTTTATTAAACAATGATGTTTTCCCCAAATCCATGATTATTATATCTCAAATAACTATCTTGACAACACATAATATGGAAGGAAATGTTTTTTAAAGTATCATGTAGGATTTTTACTGCATTTTCATAACTTTAACTTAAGTATTTTTAAATTTTAGCATGTTTATCATGAATAACCTCTCAAGGGTGAATGCCATTAATTGCTTTTAATAGTACATGTTAGACTGGCTTGAGATCACATTGAGAGACCTATTTACTGTGTCAAACATCTAGAAACACGTGTTTATACACATTCTGCTGCTTCTGTGTAAGGGAAGAAGCAGTTGATAGTAAAGCTTTGGGGACAACAATTGATGATAAATCCATTACAACTATTACACTGGAAAACATAAGGAAATTATCCAAACAGTAGAGACTGTCAAATTGTCAGAAAGATCAACTGGGTTTGGCAAAATAGTTCAGCATCAGTGTAAACCATTTTTAAGTGGTCAGGGAGGAGAGACAAATAAAAACTCTGTACAAAGGACAGAAAGAATCAGGCACAAGGAACAGAATGTTTTTCAAACCATATTCTGTGGTTGTGTTGTGTGTGTACATGGTCTATCTGTGCTACATCAGGTTCTAATGGAGTCTACTGTTTCCTTGTGACAGTGAAATAAGTAAGTAGAGTGAAACCCGAACTTCAAAGGTTCCATTTTTATTTACTAGGCGTCCTTATTTACCTATCCCCACATCCTTCATATATAGCTCTTTGTTACTCATGTTTAAGTAAAAAGATGGTTCCTAACAGTAGGTCGTCATGGGAATAATGAAAATCTCAGTATTTGCTTTTCATATCAGAATATATGAGTCCAGAGCGGTGGTGGCCCGATGGCGCAGGCAGCGGCACCCAGGGCGGTGGGCGGCGCCAAGGGCGGGCTGAGCGCAGGGAGCTGTGCGGGCCGGGGGCCTGGGCAATGGGGGCGGAGGAAAAGCCTGCCAGCCAGTAGCTGGGCTGGTGCCTGTGTCCCGCCTCCCCAAGGCCAAGCTGGTGGATGGGTCGCCTTTCCACATCTGCTTCCTGACCTTGTCATCCTCTGCTTCAAAGGACACGTTGGCTCTGCTCCCTCTCAGGTCTCTGGGCTGCCCAGGCCTAAACAGCAACTCCCAGAGAAGTTTTGGCACATGGGGCCTGTAGGCTGCTCTGTCACCAATGAACCCTATGAAACCTGCCCTGCCCCCTGCACCACACGGTGATGGTTCATTTGCATATGAGTCTGTGCCTTGGCAACAAAGCACAGCCAGCAGGGTGATTGTCTGTGGTTACTACTGTGTGGGGAGTTGGCAAAGCAACTCAAAGCCAGGTTTTGGAGAACCCCATGGGCTCTGCAGGAAGCCCCCCCTGGTGGCTCCATGATCCCTGGTGTGGCAGGTGGCAGCTCTGCCTTGACCTTCCCTGCAGTGCCTGGAACGGAAGGCGTTTGCTGAAGGTGGTGTTAGCAAGGGCTATGTCCAGCAAGGCGTGTATGGCCGCGGGGATTACCCTGGGGGATCCAGCTTCACCCACTGGGTATGCAGGTGGCCCTGGAGGCCTGGCCCCACCCCTCACATGCTGCACGGCCCTCCACAGACTTCACACAAGCAGCAGCTGCAGCTGCTATGGCTGCTGCCGCAGCCACCGCCACAGCCACGGCCATGTCCACTGCAGGAGAAACAGAGCCAGGAGCTAAGCCAATATGGAGCGATGGGAACTGGACAGTCTTTTAACAGCCAGTTTTTGCAGCATGGTGGTCCCTGAGGACCCGGTGTACCTTCTGGCATGAACCCTTCTGGCATGGGAGGAATGATGGGCCCCTCTGGCCTCTCCTCCATGGCCATGAACCCTGCCCGGGCAGCAGGCATGACACCCTTGTATTCAGGACAGCGACTGCTTCAACATGGGTGCCCTGGGCCTCCTCAGGCCCAGCCATTGCCCCGACAGGCCGTCAAGAGAGCCTATTCAGAGGTGTACCCCTGGCAGCAGTATCTACAAGGAGGCCAGCACTGCCCAGTATGCTCCTGGTCCTGGGCAACCCCCTGGCCCTGCCTCCTCTTACCCCGGACACGGGCTACCCCTGCAGCAGGGCATGGCCCCTTCCCTGTCTGCACCTGGCTCCACAGCACTGCACTACAAGCCCACAGAGCAGTTCAATGGGCAGGGCGCCAGCTTCAATGGGGGCAGCATCAGCTACAGTCACCCTGGCTTGAGTGGGCCTTCCTGTTCCATCCCTGGTTACCCCAGCTCCCCACTGCCGGGGAATCCCACACCACCCATGACGCCCAGCAGCAATGTTCCCTACATGTCCCCAAGCCAGGAAGTCAAGTCTCCTTTCCTGCCTGACCTCAAGCCAGGCCTCAGGTCTTTGCATCCGTCACCCTCTGGAAGTGGTCCTTGTGATGAGTTGCGCCTGACCTTCCCAGTTAGAGATGGGGTGGTCCTGGAACCCTTCCGCCTCCAGCACAACCTAGCTGTGAGCAACCATGTCTTCCAGCTCTGAGACTCTGTCTACAAGACCCTGATGCTGAGGCCTGACCTGGAGCTGCAGTTCAAGTGCTACCACCATGAGGACCGACAGATGAACACCAACTGGCCAGCGTCTATGCAGGTCAGCGTCAGCGCCACACCCCTCAGCATCGAGCCTGGAGACAAGACTTCGCACAAGCCCCTCTACCGGAAGCATGTGTGCCAGCCAGGCCGCAACATGATCCAGATCACTGTTACTACCTGCTGCTGCTCTCGCCTCTTCGTGCTGCAACTGGTGCACTGTCTGTCTGTCCGCTCTGTGCTGCAGGGCCTCCTCAAGAAGCGCCTCCTGCCAGCTGAGCACTGCATCACCAAGATAAAGCGGAACTTCAGTAGCGGCACCATCCCTGGCACCCCTGGGCCCAATGGAGAGGATGGGGTGGAGCAGATGGCTATTAAGGTGTCCCTGAAGTGCCCCATCACCTTCCGCTCTGATAATCTGTAATAGAGGAACTGGGTTCAGCACAAAATTGTGTCCTAGATTTCTGGCTGACCAGCTTGCAAGCACCGAATGCAATCATGGTTATCTGGAATATCAAGATTATGGATGTAGGCTTAGTTCAGTTTCCAGTGGTCTTTTGTTACATTCAGCTTCTGGTTTTGCATTTTAGAAATTATTTAGATATAAGAAATTATCTCAAATATTTTTAAGTATACAAAGCAACAGTCAGTTTCATGATACAGTAATGCCTTGATTAGTTTAATTATAGCTCATGAATGTAGGAATATAATCAGTTAAATTAAAAACATTAACAGTTTCTTCAGATTTCTTGTCAACACTTAGTAGAAATTTAAGTCAAATTTGATTCTCAGAAATGCTTGTAGCATATTAGAGACCTTGTAATAAAACAGTAGTACCCTCTAGACAGGACAAGACTACTGTACTCATGAACTCCAAAGTCAAGCCAGTCAACACTCAAGCATGGAAGAGAAAGGTGCTCACAGGCCCCCACGCATTACTGAGAAACTGGTGGCAGTTGATGGCTTTTGGAGGAGAAAGGGTCAGTTTAATTTAGGGTGTGAATGCCAGGTAGTTTGAGCAAACTTAGTGATGGCCCTTACACATGAGCATATGGTTGTTGAAATAATCAGAATAACTAAAGGATACAACAGTTTTATTTTTAATTATTATAAGGGGGAAATTCACAAAACAGGAAATGAGAAATCTAAGCAAAGAAGTGTCCTGCCACTGAAATCTCAAGGTCCAAATCAGGAGCAGAAGGAGAGCGAACATGAGCAAGGAACTCAGGACCGCGAGGGGTGCACCCACACACTGAGACAATGGAGATGCTCTATCGGGAACTCACCAAGGCCAGCTGACCTGGGTCTGAAAAAGCCTGGGTTAAAACCGGTCTCACTGAACATAGCGGACAATGAGGACTACTGAGACATCAAGAACA
>NW_026068418.1:33253-35539 GCF_014885135.2 Alexandromys fortis | reverse complement strand
AAAGGGGAGGCGGAGGTGGGGAAGAGACTGAAATATTTAATAAATAAAGAAAGAAAGAAAAAAAATAATAATAATAAAAAAAAAGAAGTGTCCTGCCAGAATGGCACAAGAGAGAGCACTGGGCAGTGCACAGGTTTTTCCTCAGGTCCCAGAAAACCACTCCTTACCTGGGCTCCACTTCTTAAAGATAATTGGCTACCAAGGTTTTGCCATCATATGGGTAGACAGGGTTGCCCTAGGTAGGCTATTTAAAACAAAACTAAAGGCATGGGGTTAGGAATGTTGGAAATAAGACAGTGGATCAGGAATCATTTAAGAGGAATGAAGGAAATATGATCAAAGTACTCTGTATGCATGGATGAAATTCTTACAAAATTGTAAAATTGTATATGTAAAAGGTCACAGATCAATAGCATTAAAATCTGATGTAAACTTTTATCTTTTGAAAGAAAATAGTGAGGAAGCCACTGTCAGTGAAATTGAGATTTTGACATTAGACGAGAAACTTTTTTTTTCTGCAAACCCAGATAATGGGCCTGGCCCAGTTGATTCTCTTGTGCTTTTAATTGTCTTCTTTTTTTCCTTAGGAAGATTACATAAAGCCTGTGATTCTTGTTGTGCAATTCCACAAACGTTTTCATTATTTTCAGGAAAAGGTTGTCATAAGAGGGATTTCATTTTCTTTCTTTCAGTGAATATATATTTGACAGTGAAGTACCCTAGAACTTGACTGAAACATAAGAACTTTGTGACTCAGTTACTTCATTTTATTTATTTATTTATTTATTTATTTATTTATTTTTTGAGACAAGCTATTTTTTGTGTAGTTTTTGAGCCTATCCTGGAACTCACTCAATAGAACAGGCTGGCCAGATATTAGTTACTTCATTTTAAGAAGAATTCATTATTGTTTCTGTATTCCCTGTGGGCTCTGTAATTATCTTGGATACCTTCTGTACTAGGGTTTTTATTGCTGTGAAGAGACACCATAACCACAGCAACTCTAATGAAGAAAAACCTTTAATAGGGTGTGGCTCACAGGTTCAGAGGTTTATAGTCCATTATCATCACTATAATGCATGCAGGTAGACATGGTTCTTTAGAAGGATTTGAAAATGGACAAGGAGCTACATCCTGATCCCACGGGGAAGAAAATGTGCTCTGAAACACTAGGCATTGCTTGAGTATACGACACCTCAAAGCTCTCCCAAACCATGACATACATCCCCCAACAAGGACACACTTGCTCCGACAAGGGCACACCTCATATAGGTTTCATATGAGCTTATAGGACCAATTGCATCCAATTAACATACCTCCAAGATACCCTTAGAAGGGAGATAAGCAACTTTATAGTGTCTCTAATAGAAGTGGTTTATGAATAGGAGAGCACTTTTTTTTTTATAGGAAAGCATAATCACTTGGCTGACAAATAAGAATTTTAGAAGAAACACAGTAAATGCAGAGGAAAAACTACTTTTTCCTTCTACACATCTTAAGTTTCTGTTGGGGACTCCACAACATAACGGAGTTTAAGAAGAGAAAAGCATGAAGACTTACTTAGCACAAGCTTTCACAACTCCAGAGCCTTCCTGAGGAAGGTAAGCCTTCAAGAGTGGTTAGACCTGACATTTTCTTTATATATATATAGTTTCTTTTTATTTATTTATAAAAGATTTCTGCCTCCTCACTGCCACCGCCTCCCATTTCTCTCCCCCTCCCCCAATCAGGTCCCCCTCCCTCGTCAGCCCGAAGAGCAATCAGGGTTCCCTGACCTGTGGAAAGTCCAAGGACCACCCACCTCCATCTAGGTCTAGTAAGGTGAGCATCCAAACTATCTAGGCTCCCACAAAGCCAGTACGTGTAGTAGGTTCAAAAACACATTGCCATTGTTCTTGAGTTCTCAGTAGTCCTCATTGTCCACTATGTTCAGCAAGTCTGGTATGATCCCATGCTTTTTCAGACCCTGGCCAGCTGAGCTGGCCTTGGTGAGTTCCCAATAGAACATCCCCATTGTCTCAGTGTCTGGGTGCACCCCTCGCGGTCCTGAGTTCCTTGCTCGTGCTCGCTCTCCTTCTGCTTTTGATTTGGACCTTGAGATTTCAGTCCGGTGCTCCAATGTGGGTCTCTGTCTCTGTCTCCTTTCATCGCCTGATGAAGGTTAATATTCAGGAGGATGCCTATATGTTTTTCTTTGGGTTCACCTTCTTATTTAGCTTCTCTAGGTTTGCGAATTATAGGCTCAATGCCCTTTATTTATGGCTAGAAACCAAATATGAGTGAGTA
>NW_026068418.1:0-29570 GCF_014885135.2 Alexandromys fortis | reverse complement strand
ATTTGTTGGCTGTGCTGTTTTCTTTGATCAGTGAGTTTATTATTTTCTCTATGGTGTCTTCAGAATCTGAGATTCTTTTCTCTCTCTCGTGTATTCTATTGATTATGCTTTTTTCTGTAGTCTCTGCTCGTTGACCTAGATTTTCCATATCCAGCTGGTTCTCAGTTTGTGTTTTCTTCCTTGTTTCCATTTCAGTTTTCAATTCTTGAACTGTTTCCATTACCTGTTTGATCGTTTTTTTTCTTGGTTTCTCAGGGTATCATTTACGTATTTACTCATTTCTTAAAACTTTTTGTTATACTTCTCATCCATTTCTATAAGGGTGTTTTTTACATGTTGTTTAAGGGACTCTATTGCTTTCATAAAGTCAATTTTTTCCACTTCTTCTGTGTTAGGGTGTTCAAGTCCTTCTGTTGTAAGATCATTGGGTTCAGGTGTTTTCATGTTGTTTTTCAGATTGTTGGGTGAATTCTTGCCTTGGCACCTGCCCATCTCCTCCTATCGATGCTATCTAATGTGTCTTTTAAAACAGGAACAGGTTTTCCTGCTGGTCAGGGGCCCCACTTACAAAATGCCTTCTCTCCGTTTTCTGTGTCCCACTGCTGGCCAAGATCTCTTTCACCACTCAGAAGGGTCTTCAGGACCAGTACCAGGCTCCCCGTTTGCCAGGGACCTTGCCAACAAAAGGCCTACCCCTCTGTAGGCCAGCCACCAAAACAGAGAAACTCCCACTGTCGTCTGCCCTGAGCTCCCTATCCAGCGCCCAAACAGGCTAAACTGGGTGATCCCGCAGCCCAGTGGAAGGGAAGGGGAGTGAAGGAGGCCCCTGGGCGCAAACTGGGATATGCCAGGGAGAGAGAGAGAGGTCACAGCAGAGGAAGAGCAGCCCCAGCAGAGGGGACCAGCCCTTGCAGGCTAACCTGGGGACCAAGGGAGTCAGGAAATGCCCCTGCTCCGTTTCCTGTGTTTCCCCCTGCGGGTCAAGAACACTCTCCCCACTCAGGGTGGTCTTCAGGGACAGGACCAGGCTCCCTGTTCGCCCGTGTACCTCGCCAATAAAAGGTCTACCACTCTGCAGGCCACGCCACCAAAAACCTACTTGATTTAGTTGTAGTGTGGCGATCTGCTCTCAGTGTGGGCTTCACTGTTTCATGCTTGGACTATCATGCATCTGCCGTGTCTGTGCGCCAGTGTCTGCCAACTCTGCGCGCCAGTGGCCTCCGGGTCTGTGCACTGGTGTCCGCCGAGTCTTAGACATGACATTTTCTACCAGAGTTGATGGAAAGTAGAACATTATAGAGCATGGACAAAATAAAAGAAATAAGCGTCAAGCAAAGAAATGCAAATAGAGGGATTTTTGCTCATGTCCTCTGTGTGTGCCTTCATCAGTCTTCAGATATGAAGCTGCTCTTTCCTCCATGGAGGGACATGTGGTGCTTCTGACCTGCTTCATGAAATTGTCAGAAAGCCCTAACTTTTTACATTTAATTATGTTTTCTTTTCCTTTCTGTTATTTACTTAAAAAGAAAACAATCTTTTTTTTCATTTTACATACCAATCCCAGTTCCCATTTCTACCCCTCCTCCCATTCTCTCCACTTTACACATCCCAGCTCAACTCCCATCCACTCCTCAGAGAGAGTAAGGCACATTGTTTTGGGGAAGGTCCAAGGCCCTCCCTACTATATCGAGGCTGAGCAAGCTATCCATCCAAAGAGAATATCGATCCAAAGAGAAAAAGTTCCAAAAGAGAAAGTAGAAGCAGTAGGGACAAATCAAGAAACCTGGCTCTAGAGAAAGTCTCAGGAATCCTCCATCTTGACTATCTTGTTCTTTCAAGTTTTCTTCCTCCCTCTGCTTCCCCCTTCCTCTACTCCTTTTCCCCTTCTGCCCTCCCTACTCCCCCCACACCCGTGCTCCAAATTTCATCAGGTAATCTTGTCTTTTTTCTCTTTCCAGGTGGATCTATGTATTTCTTAGGGTTCACCTTGATACTTAGCTTCTCTAGGATCATGGACTGTAGGGACAATATCCTCAGCTTTACAACTAGTATCCACTTATGAGTGACTAATATCATGTTCAACTTTCTGAGTCTAGGTTGCTTCACTCAGGATGGTTTTCTCTAGTTCCATTCATTTGCATGCAAATTTCATGATGTCATTGTTTTTTACAACTGAATACTACTCTAATGTGTAAATGTGGCACATTTTCTTAATCCATTCTTCAGTTGAGTGGCATCTAGATTGTTTCCATGATGTGGCTTTTACAAATAATGTTGCAATGAACATAGTTGAACAAATGTCCTTTTATTATGATTGAGTCTATTTATGATAAGTTTAAGGAGGCTTTTGATTATACTACAGACGTCTTAATTTTCCAGCATGATCAGAAACAAGAAAAGCATTATGAAACAATCAAAATGAAGGGAGACAAAACACCCATAAGGAATGTGGAAAGTGCTTTAAAAGATGTACATGCCTCACTAGGAATAAGAAACTTACTCCCAAAGAGAAGGCATACAAATGCAAAGATTGAGGCAAGTCATTTACACATCATGCAAATCTTAAAGCTCTCCAGAGAATCCATACTGCTAGAAACCTTACAGATGTCAGGAATGTGGCAAGTCCTTTAAGATATAGTCAAATCTTAGAAAGCAGCAAAGAAAAAAAAATGTAACGGGTACATTTCACAAAACATCTTAGTATAGCTTAAATTACTTCTCTCTACCAATCTTCATACACTGAAGTACTTATTACACAGACGGACATACTTCAAATAATATTCAAAGTTTAGTCAATACTTAGCTTGACAGCTCTTATAAATTTAGAAACATTGTATCTAGATTTGAACTTTATAGTCATCATATATTGGTTGTAAACTGAATCGTTTGTGCATTATTGTTATGTTACAATTATTCAAACATCAGCTATTATGAAAAAATAAATATTTCTAGTAGGATTAAAATAAGCAATAATAATTCTTGACTGTATGTCAAGATGATATATTAAAGAAGCAGCCAATTCAAATTCTTTCAGATTTTGATGGATATTTTAGTTTCTTGGTATGTTATTGCTATGTAATGTGATTATATTCTATATAAATGCAAGTTTTAATTTTCCTGAAATCATTTGTGATTTTACATAAATATCAGTTTGTTTTAAACTTCATGTGTTTAAAAGTTTAAACAAACAAGCAATAGTAAATGTTTGAATAAATGACTGAGGGAAAAGTTCACAGAGCGCTACTACATAGAAAGCTGCAAGGAAATTAGATGTCCATAGAGACAGAAATGGAAAGAAAATCCAAGGTAAGAAAAGCTCAGGGTAGGAGCAAATCACTGTTAAAATTTTAAAAGACAAGAGAAACAAATAAGACCATCCTGCCAATGGGACATTAGGTGGCAGTCAAACAAAGTCTAAATTATACTTCAGATTTTGCACTTTGACAATGTCCTCCCTACATGCAGATTGTGTGCACTAAGTCACTTTCTAACATGGTCTAACATCCACATGAAATAATGAATAAGGTATCTGATGATCTTTACCAGTTTCCCTAGGTACAATAAAATAGGTAAAATGCACTCGGGAGGCAGAGGCAGGCAGATCTCTGTGAGTTCGAGGCCAGCCTGGTCTACAAGAGCTAGTTCCAGGACAAAAAGCTACGGAGAAACCCTGTCTCGAAAAAAAAAAAAAAAAGGTAAAATGCTATTGTGTGAATCCTAACATCATTAAATGAACCTGTTCTCTGTAGAAAGAGAACATGGTAAAAACAGAACTTGACTGGTTAGGGCTTCGAAGGAGGGTGAGAGTTCAGGTCTCCCTTACTTCAGTGATTCAGTACAATTTACCCACTGCTGCTTACTAGAATAGAGACAACAGCAGACAGAGCAATGGTCAGGCAAGATTCAGTGAATGGAAAAGGACATTTACAGCCTATAATAAAAAATATAGGCACACAGAGGTTTAAGAAAACACAGCAACATGGACAGCTATGGAGGGTGTAACCTGTGGATTCAATAAGATAAACATTCATAAATATAACTTAAACTTAAAATGTAAAGTACATAAACTCCAAAATAAGTAAATAAGAATATCTGAGGGAGAATATCCAGGGAATCCAGTTGTCCAGATATGGGAATTTCCAATAGAATCACATGCTGTTTGTAAAGTCACATGACTAGTATTTCAATTATGGGAATCTCAGTCCTTTGGTGTACTAGAGTTAGACACATGTCTAAGATTGAATTTCTAGGTCATTATATTTGACGTATGATGTTATATGCATAGAAAGCATATTAGTGCTTCTGTTCAACTGGAAATCCCACAGAGGCCTTTATCATTATTTTCCCATATTATTATTATAGAATAAGACACTTCATTAATCTAAAGACACATTTGTTATATTTATCATTTTTTTTTTCACTTAAGCTGAATAAGGTGTGAGAAGGGTCCTGGGAATGGGGAAATGTGGGGCACGTATATGATCAATGTCCTGTTGTCTAGCTGCTCTCTGCAGCCTGGCAGACAATGGATCACAAATGTTTCTCCCATATACCCCAACATGTGAACTACATTGCTTTTAAAGTTAAAGGGAATAACTTTAGCTCTTTTCTTTCTTTTGGTATATGAGGTGTTACCTTCTTCAAATGAATATCATATTTATGTTTTTCAACTATTTCAGGAATGTTTGTTTAAATCTTTTTTGATAAGTTCCTGTAGAGACATCCAGTGGGAATCACTCTGCCCATTCATGTTTTTCTCATCATTTGCACTGAGGGTTCTCATGAAGGTAGAGAGGGAGGGACTGTCACAGTCACCTTCATTTTTTTTTTCATTCCAAAGTTGATCACTACAGGAGGGAGTATGGAGTATTAATTTGGGTTGATTTCCCCACAGAAGTTTTTCTCCTTTATGTGCTTGTTTGCAAACGTAGTTTGTCTTTAAAAGTCAAACGTCATAGACCAAATAAAGTAATACATTCTTAATATTTAACAGTTAAACATCTTCATTTATGTTTAGTCAGTCTCAAATCACTAGGCTATCTTTAAACAGCGAAAATAATTTACATTCTCCAAAAGTGAACTAAAAATCATGAGTCCATGACCTCAATTGTGTCAATGTTGTTTGGAATAAACTTATGTTATGGTGTGTTATTTATCTTAAAACATGATAGATGAGATGTAACATGTAAAAACAATTCTCACCTTTAAAGATTTGACTTATGTGTTTCCTCAGAGAATTTATAATATTGTTCCCTCGGAGTGTTTATTAAACAATGATGTTTTCCCCAAATCCATGATTATTATATCTCAAATAACTATCTTGACAACACATAATATGGAAGGAAATGTTTTTTAAAGTATCATGTAGGATTTTTATTGTATTTTAATAACTTTAACTAAGTACTTTTAAATTTTAGCAGGCTTAGAGAATTTTTCTCATGAATAACCTCTTAAGGGTGAATGCCATTAATTGCTGTTAATAGTACATGTTAGATTGGCTTGAGATCACAGAGAGTGAAGAGAGCTATTTACTGTGTCAAACATCTAGAAACACGTGTTTATACACATTCTGCTGCTTCTGTGTAAGAGAAGAAGCAGTTGATAGTAAAGCTTTGGGGACAACAACTGATGATAAATCCATTACAACTATTACACTGGAAAGCATAAGGAAATTATCCAAACAGTAGAGACTGTCAAATTGTCAGAAAGATCAAAAGGGTTTGGCAAAATCGTTCGGCATCAGTGTAAAGCATTTTTAAATGGTCCGAGAGGAGATACAAACAAATAAAAACTCTGTACAAAGGACAGAAAGAATCAGGCACAAGGAACAGAATGTTTTTCAAATCATATTCTGTGGTTGTGTTGTGCGTGTACATGGTCTATCTGTGCTACATCAGGTTCTAATGGAGTCTACTGTCTCCTTGTGACAGTGAAATAAGTAAGTAGAGTGAAACCCGAACTTCAAAGGTTCCATTCTTATTTACTAGGCGTCCTTATTTACCTATCCTTACAGCCTTCATACATAGCTCTTTGTTATTCACGTTTAAGTAAAAAGATGGTTCCTAAAAGTAGGTCATCATGGGAATAATGAAAATCTCAGTATTTGCTTTTCATATCAGAATATATGAGTCCATAAGAATGTATCATAACACTACACTAAGGCTACCCAACCCAGAGCGGTGAGTGCCTGCCTACCGGGCAGGCCTCAAGGACCCACAAAGGGAGCACATGCACCTTCAGCTTGTGCGGCAGGGTCTCCTGTGTTCTATTTGTCCCTGCCCTGCCCCCCCCCCCAAGTTCCAACTGTTTTCTGCGGGTCATTGGACTACCAGGTGTCCATGTTTTGGTGCTGAGGAGTTCCATCTGGACGGAATGGTGCCTGCTTCTACACTGAAGAGATACACCCAAAGAGTCAGTCACAGCAAAGACTGGACCAAGACACCAGGCCTCTCCTGGCTCCATTTGAAGGAAGAGATAGGAAGGCTCCAATGCAAGAATTCCTCCAACAACCTGAAAGGCAACATGACATCACCAGAATCCAGGGATCCCGAAATGAGAAGAATTGTACACCCTACTCCAGAAGAATTAGAAGAAATCGACTCAAAAGTGAATTATATGAAAATAATAGAAGACCTTAAGCAGGAGGTGAAAAACTGCCATAAACAATTAGAGATTACAAACAAAAAGGTAGAGGAAATGAATAAATTGCTCAAAGATACCCAAGAAAACCAAGAGAAATAAGAAAAAGCAATCAAACAGGTAAGGGAAGCAGTTCAAGACTTGAAGAATGAAATGGAAGTAATGAAGAAAACGCAAACCTAGGGAAGGATGGAGATGGAAAATCTGGGTAAACGAACAGGAACTACAGAAACAAGTACTACCAACAGATTACAAGAGATAGAAGAAAGATTGTCAGACACTGAAGATACCATTGAGAAAATAAACGCACTGATCAAAGAAAACAGCAAAACCAACAAATTCTCATCACAAAACATTCAGGAAATCTGGGACACAATAAAAAGACTAAACCTAAGAATTATAGGGGTAGAAGAAGGAGAAGTACAGCTCAATGGTCCAGAAAATATATTTAATAAAATTATAGAAGAAAACTTCTATCAGGCTGAACACACTGAACCTGATAGAAGAGAAAGTGGGAAGTACCCTACAAGAGATGGGCACAGGAGATCGCTTCCTATGTATATCCCCAGCAGCACAGACTTTAAGGACAACATTGAATAAATGGGACCTCCTGAAACTGAGAAGCTTCTGTAAAGCAAAGGACAGTGTCACTAAGACAAAAAGGCAACCCACTGACTGGGAGAAGATCTTTACCAAGCCAGCAACAGACAAAGGCCTGATCTCCAAAATATATAAAGAACTCAAGAAACTAGACTTTAAAAAGCTAATTAACCCAATTAAAAAATGGGGCACTGAACTGAACAGAGAATTCACAACAGAAGTTCAAATGGCCAAAAGACACTTAAGGTCATGTTCAACCTCCTTGGTGATTAGGGAAATGCAAATTAAAACAACTTTGAGATATCATCTTACACCTGTCAGAATGGCTAAAATCAAAAACACCAATGATGGCCTTTGTTGGAGAGGTTGTGGAGTAAAGGGCACACTCATCCATTGCTGGTGGGAATGCAAACTTGTGCAACCACTTTGGAAATCAGTGTGGCGATTTCTCAGGAAATTTGGGATCAACCTACCCCAAGATCCAGTAATACCACTCTTGGGAATATACCCAATAGATGCCCTATCATATGACAAAAGCATTTGTTCAACTATGTTCATAGCAGCAATATTTGTAATAGCCAGAACCTGGAATCAACCTAGATGCCCTTCAATGGAAGAATGGATGAAGAAAGTGTGGAATATATACGTATTAGAGTACTACTCAGTGGTAAAAAACAATGACTTTGCGAATTTTGCATGCAAATGGATGGAAATAGAAAATACTATCCTGAGTGAGGTATCCCAGACTCAAAAAGACGAACATTGGATGTACTCACTCATAATTGGTTTCTAGCCATAAATAAAGGACATTGAACATATAATTTGTGATCCTAGAGAAGCTAAATAAGAAGGTGAACCCAAAGGAAAACACATAGTCACCTGCGTGAATATGGGAAGTAGACAAGATTGCCAGGCAAAAGCTGGGAACTTGGGATGAGGTGGCTTGGGGCTAAGGGGAAATGTGGTGAGAAACGTGAGAAGGGGAGATTGGGGGGAGCTTGGGGGAATGGGATGGTTGGGATAAAGGAAGGGTGGACACGGGAGCAGAGAAATATATATTCTAATTGAGGGAGCCTTCTTAGGGTTGGCAAGAGACTTGACTCTAGAGGGGCTTGCAGGTGTCCAGGGAGATGTCCCCAGTGAGTACCTTGAGCAACTGAGCAGAGGGAATCTGAAATGACCCTATCCTATAGCCATACTGATAAATATCTTACATATAACCTTAGAACCTTCATCTGTCGATGGATCGAGATAGAGACAGAGACCCAAACTGGAGCACCGGACTAAGCTCTTAAGTTCCAAATGAGGAGCAGAAGGAGGGAGAACATGAGCAAAGAAGTCAGGTCTATGAGGGGTACACCTACCTGTTGTGACAGTGGAACTGATCTATTGGGAGCTCACCAAGACCAGCGGGACTGGGACTGAATAAACATGGGATGAAACCGGACTCCCTGAACGTGGCGAACAATGAAGGCTGATGAGAAGCCAAGGACAATGGTATTGGGTTTTGATCCTAATACATGAACTGGCGGTGTGGGAGCCTAGCCCATTTGGATGCTCACCTTCCTGGTCCTGGATAGAAGTAGGAGGTCCTTGGACTTCTCACAGGGCAGGGAAGCTGGACTGCTCATCATTCTCGAGAGGGAGGGGGAAATGGAGTGAGGGGTGAGGGAGAGATGTAGGGGAGTGGGGGGAGGGAGAGATGTGTGGGAGGAGGGGGAGGGAAATGGAAACGAGGAGGCGGTAATTTAAAAAAATAATAAATAAATAAATAAATAAATAAATAAATAAAGGAAAAAAAGAATGTATCAAACATACTGTGGTAATATGCTACATGCTTAATGAACAAAGTCTAGTGTTTAAGCATTTTGAACTCTACCACTTCCATTCAAAGAAGCCAAAAATACTTGCAGTTCTCACAAAATTTCAAAGTCAAAAATAACTGCGTTGAAATAAAATTGCTTTCACTTGTGCTTCATTCGACAGCTTCTATTTGTTAATCTAATTAGCAGCCCCGACATCTTTGTGAACCTTGCCAATAAAAAAACAAGGTAGAGGCTATGGTAAGCTTCATATGATTTTGATCTCCATTGGAGTTTAGCTTCCCATTCCCCACTGCTGCTTT
Source organism: Alexandromys fortis (assembly GCF_014885135.2). Lineage (NCBI taxonomy): Eukaryota > Metazoa > Chordata > Mammalia > Rodentia > Cricetidae > Alexandromys > Alexandromys fortis. Next base: position 20,206 of record NW_026068418.1, on the reverse strand, counting down.
GCCTTGGTTGAGTACAACAGGCCAGTGCAGCCCATGATCTCACTGGATAACTTGACTGCTGAGCAGACCACTTGAACTCAACAAGGGAGAAACTCAGCATTTTAATCTCTCTTGTTTTCATGAGTATCTGTTTAACCAAGCCAGGAGTAAATACACCCTGATTTCTGAGGCTTTGCAGATGGTGAGTGTGTGTGTAGCAGGTGAGTGGTATTTAGTGATACTTTTTTAAAAAGCAAATCCTCTAGAGAGAATCCAAGAACAGAAGCTCAGAAAAGATGGCTGGTTCTATAGTAAGTATGTCTCTGCACAGCAGCTATGCTCAATTTCTTCTACAAAGTTGATATATTTATGTTGCAGATTTTCTCTGCTTCTTGTAGACTTGCCTAAGGAGTTTATATCTTTTGATATTTGCGTGTCTGTGCAAAATTATGACAGTTATGTTTGAGTCTTTAAATATATACTATTTACACAGTGTCAAATTCCCACAGTTTTGTTTTGTTCTTGCCTGCTGATTTTTTTTCAGGACATAGATCCTCAATGAACTGATGATGCTTATCATGGAGGATTCCATTGTGACTGAGGAATATTGTAGTTTCCTGAAGCCCAATTCCTCCAGAGACCAACTCACATCCTCATATAAAGACAGATAATGCAAATATATGGCATGACTTCTGCCCGGGGCTCTCATGGTTTATGAAAATGCATGTTTGTTCACATGAAATGTGTAACATTTTCAGTTATGAGAAAGTAGAATTAGGATGGGCATAGTCTTGTGGAAAACAGAACTACATATATGGAATTCACTTGAGAATCTGGAATGTGGCAGACATACGTTGCTTATGCGTGGCATAAAATTGATGCTGTTGTATTCACACCACAGTTTCCATGCGTTACTTCTTGGGCAATCACTATCCAAGCAATAATGATGTGAATTTGTGTGAACAGCTGTCATCAGTTTATCTTAATGTATTGATGTTGACTTCATTCAACTGTATTTGGTTCTCTGTGACAATGTCTACCACTTCAGAGATCATTAGTTTGGTTGTGTTGTTCCTGGATTCATATACAGTGTTTGATTCTGTAGTCAGGATATATTGAATTCATGTTATCAACAATAATTACTTTGAAGCATTGCCAAGTGATGAACATAAACTATCACATCTTTTGCAGAAAATGAACTTCTTCCTAATTATTTCATTTGATTCCTTGCATTGGAAACTACCTAGCATGGGATCTCTTCACATTTCCCCAATGAAAACGTTTTTTTTTTGTATGAATATTAAAAAAATAGGGTTCTATTTAAATAAGTTTTTTCTTATGCTTCTATTTAAAACAGTTTTCCTTAAATAATTTCCTAGTTGTATTTGTCTCAACTCTACTATGACCATTTTCCCCCATCATTATCCCATTCAGATCCAAACTTTTTCTTTCTCTCATCAGAAAAAAAAAACCTGGTTTCTAAGGGATAATAATAACAAAAAATGTACTTTGATATTGTAAGATAAAACAAAAACTACCACAGAATAGAAAAAAACAATTAGAAGACAAATAGCCTAAGAAAAGCCAAGAGAAACAGAATCCCCCAAAACACCCAACTGGAAAATGTATGAATAAGATAAGATGTAAGGGAAAGAAAGGATGTAAAGTTCTGACATGACATTATGAGACAAGGAACCTAAAGATGCTGTTAAATTAGAAAGGGGTGTTTTTTGTTTCAAGACAGGGTTTCTCTGTAGCTTTGGAGTCTGTCCTGGAATGAGCTCTTGTAGACCAGGCTGGCCTCAAACTCACAGAGATCCACCTGCCTCTGCCTCCTGAGTGCTGTGATTAAAGGTGTGCACCACCACCACCAAGCTCACTGTTGAATTTTTGAAGCTTGGCTTGCTGCATACTTTTGAGAGTAATGGCAATTCCTTGAAAAACCTAAATTTTAATTTGCAAATGTTTATGAATCAGAGATAGCTTCTGGGCTAGGGATCTGTGCATGAGAACACTTCTTATTTCATTTCAAGTACTAAACGTGGTGCATAACTACATGCCCTGTGTATGCTGCCTCTATTTCTGCTAGTTCACATATCCTTCAATCCAGTTGAGGTAGAAGGCTGTGTGCTGGGGAAGGGTGTGGGGGTATTGGTATTCTCTATCATCTTTGGCTCTTAAACACTAACTTCATCCTTTTTTAAAAATTTTTATTATAAAACTATCTTTTTTCATTTTATGTACCAATCCCAGTTGCCCCTCCCTCCCTCTTCCTATATTTTCCACGTTACCCCCCCCTCACTCCACAACATCAACTCCTCAAAGAGGGTAAGACATATTGCTTTGAGAAAGGACTATGTCATTCATACTCCATCTAGGATGAGCAAGGTATCCCTCTTAAATGAATGGGTTTCAAAAAGTCATTACAATCAGTAGGGATGAATCCTGGCCAACTGCCAGTGGCCCCCCATTCAGCCCCAGGGATACAAATATCACCACATTCAGAAGGCCTAACTCGGTCCTCTGCTGGTTCCTTTCCTATCTGGCCAGAGTGGGTGAGCTCCTTTCAGCTCAGGCAAGCTGTTTCAGCAGGTATGCCCATCATGGTCTTGACCTCTTTGCTCATATTCTCACTCTTCAACTGAACTTTAGGAGATCAGCCCAGTGCTCTGCTATGGATCTGTGTCTCTGCTTCTATAAGATGCTGGACAAAGGTTCTATGGTCACATTAGAGACAGTCATCACTTAGACCACAGGGCAGGGTCAGTTCGGTCACCCTCTCTACTATTGCTTAGGGTTTTAGATGGGGTTATCCTAGTAGATTCCTGGCAATATCTTTCTTGTTTGTTTGTTTATTAAATATTTGTGCCCCTCCCCGCCATCATCTTCCATATCCCTCCCCCAATCAACTCCCCCTCTCTCATCAGCCCAAAGAGCAGACCAGGTTCCATGCCCTGTGAGGAGTCCAAGGACCTCCCACCTCAATCCAGGTCTAGGAAGATGAACATCCAAACAGCCTAGGCTCCCAGAAAGCCAGTACGTGCAGTAGGATCAAAACCCCTTGCCATTGTTCTTGACTTCTCAGCAGTCCTCATTGTCCGCTATGTTTAGCGAGTCCGGTTTTATCCCATGCTTTTTCAGACCCAGTCCAGCTGGCCTTGGTGAGTTCCCGATATAACATCCCCATTGTCTCAGTGTGTGGGTGCACTTCTCGCGGTCCTGAGTTCCTTACTTGTGCTCTCTCTCCTTCTGCTACTGATTTGAACCTTGGAGTTGTATTCTGGTGCTCCAATGTGGGACTCTTTCTCTGTCTCATATCGTCTCCTGATGAAGGTTAATATCCAGGAGGATGACTATGTTTTTCTTTGGGTTCACCTTCTTATTTAGCTTCTCTGGGATCACGAATTATAGGCTCAATGTCCTTTATTTATGGCTAGAAATCAAATATGAGTGAGTATATCCCATGTTCTTCTTTTTGGGTCTGGCTTACCTCACTCAGGATAGTGTTTTCTATTTCTGTCCAATTGCATTCAAAATTCAAGAAGTCATTGTTTTCTTACTGCTGAGTACTACTCTAATATGTATATATTCCATACTTTCTTCATCCATTCTACCACTGAAGGGCATCTAGGTTGTTTCCAGGTTCTGGCTATTACAAACAATGCTGCTATAAACATAGTTGAGCATATACTTTTGTTGTATGATAGGGCATCTCTTGCAATTTCTTTAGTGGCAGATTTCGTGCTAGCCCACTAAAAGGCTCACACAATTAACATCTCTTTCTTTGTTCTCTGTCTTTGTTTTTCCCAGTCTCAACTATCAAGTTACCTCTAGTTCTCTTCAACCATTCCCTTCTCCCCTCCTCCTCCCCCTCTATCCACCCTTCTCCCACCCACATGCTTCCAATTTTCTCAGGAGATCTAGTCTATTTCCCCTTTCAGGAACTCACCAAGGCCAGCTGAACTGGGTCTGAAAAAGCATGAAATAAAACCGGACTCGCTGAACATAGCGGGGATCTATATATGTTTCCCTTAGGATTCTCTTTGTTACTTGGCTTCTCTGGGGTCATGGATTATAGGATTTGGTTACAGCTAGAATCCATTTATGAGTGAATGCATACCATGCTCATATTTCTGGGTCTGGGTTACCTCAATTAGGACTGTTTTTATAGTTTTATCCATTTGCATGCAAATTCCAAGATGCCAGTGTCTTTTACTGCTGAGTAGTAGTACTCCACTGTGTAAATGTACTACATTTTCTTTATCCAATCTTTGGTTGAAGGACACCTACATTGTTTCCATGTTCTGGCTATTACAAATAATGCTATTGTGAACATAGTTGAACAAATGTCCATGTAGTGTGATTTAGCATCCTTAGGACATATGCCCAAGAGTGGTATTGCTGGGTTCTAAGGTAGGTTGAATCCCAATGTTCTGTGAAATTTCCATAATGATTTCCAGAATGGTTGTAAAAGTTTGCATTCCCTCCAGCAATGGAGAACTGTTCCTCTTACTCTGAATGCTCTCCAGCATAGCTGTCATTGGTGTTTTTGATCTTAGACATGCTGAACAGGTATAAGATGGTATCTCAGAGTAATTTTGATTTGCATTTCCCTGATGGCTAAAAATGTTGAACATTCTCCTAAGTGTCTTTTGGCCATATGGGTTTCTTCTATTTAAATTCTCTGTTTAGATCTTTACCCCATTTTAAATTGGATTATTTAGTATTTGGATGTCTAATTGCTTGAGTTTTGTATATATTTTGGAAATCAGTCCTCTGTCTGATGTGGGGTTGGTGAAGACATTTTCCCATTTAGGAGGGTGCTTTTTTGACGTATTGACTGTGATTTTTGATTTACAAAAGCTTCTCCGTTTTAGGAGGTCCCATTTTTTTTTTTTGGTGCTCTCAATGTCTGTGCTGCTGGGGTTATTATATTTAGGAAGTGGTCTCCTGTGCCCTTGCATTAAAAGCTGCTTTCCACTTTCTCGTCTATAGGGTTCAGTGTGATATGATTTATAATGAGGTCTATAAACCTTTGGGACTTGAGTTTTGTGCTTGAGGATAGATATGGATCTATTTTCATTCTTCTACATGTTGACATCCAGTTATGCCAGCACAGTTTGTTGAAGATGCTTTCTTTTTTCCATTGTATAATTTTAACTTCTTTGTTAAAAATTAGGTGTTTGTAGGTGTGTGGATTAATATACAGATCTTCAATTTTATTCCATTGCTCAAACACTCTGATTAATGCCAATACCAGACCATTTCAATATTAAAGCTCTCGACTAGAGCTGGATATCAGGGACGTTGATGCCTCTAGAAGTTCTTTATTGTACAGGATTGTTATGGCTATTTAGGGTTATTTTGTTTTTTTCATATGATGTTGAATGTCGTTCTTTCAAAATCTGTGAAGATTTCTCTTGGGATTTTGATGGGGATTGCATTGAATCAATAGATTGCTTTTGGTAGTATTCCCATTTTTATTATGTTGAGCCTACCTATACAGGAGCATGGGAGATCTTTCCATTTTCTGGTATCTTCTTCAATTTATTTCTTCAAATATTTAAAGTTCATGTCAAACAGGACTTTCACTTGTTTGGTTAGTGTTACCCACAAGATATTTTATGTTATTTGTGGCCTTTGTGAAGGGTGATGTTTCTCTGATTTATTTCTCAGCTTCTTTATCATTTGTATATACGAAGGCTACTAATTATTTTTAGTTGATCTTGAATCCTTCTGATGGAGGAAGGTCATTGGCTAATAAAGAAACTGGCTTGGCCCATTTTATTGGTTAGAACTTAGGTGGGTGGAGTAAACAGAAGAGAATGCTGGGAGAAAGAGGAAGTGAGGTCAGAAGTCATGCAGCTCCTCTCAGAGCCAGACGCCTCAGACAGACAGACTTCACGCAGCTCCTCTCAGAGCAGGACACACGTGATGAAGCTCCAATCCAGGATGGACATAGGCTAGAATCTTCCCAGTAAGCGCACCTTGGGGTGCTTACACACATTATTAGAAATGGGTTAGTCCAGGTCTGAGAATTAGCCTAGAAGAAGCTAGATAGAAATGGGCCAAGCAGTGTTTAAAAGAATACAAGTTTGTGTGTTGTTATTTCAGGGCATAAGCTAGCCAGGCAGCCAGAGTGCTGGGGATATAGCCCCACTGCTCCTATTACTACATCCTTCAATATTATTATTATTATTATTATTATTATTATTATTATTATTAATCTGTAGAAGTTCCCTAGTAGAGTTTTTGGGGTCATGTATGTATGCTCTCATATAATATGCAAATAACAAAGTTTGACTTCTTCCTATCCAATTTATATCCACTTTATCTAATTTTGCTGTCTTATTGCTCTAGCTGGAACATTAAGAACTATGTTGAATAGATATGGAAAGAGTGAACAACCTCGTCTTGTTTCTAATTTTGGTATAATCCCTTTGACTTTCCATTTAATTTGATGTTGGCTGTTGCCTTACCGTGTATTGCTTTTATTATGGTTAGATATGTTCCTTGTATCCCAGTTCTCTCCAAGACCTTTATCATATAGGGGTTTCAAATGCTTTTTTAGCATCTGATGAGATAATCATATGATAATCTTTCAGTTTATTTTGTGGTAGGTTGCATTGATAGAATTCTGTATGTTGAACAATATCTGCATCCTGCAATGAAACTGACTTGATCATGGTGGATGATATATGTTATGTGTTCTTGGGTTCAGTTTGCCTGGTTTTTTGACAGGGGCTTTTTTTTTTTTTTTTTTTTGGTGTTTTGATACAGGGTCTATCTGTAGCTTTGGACCCTGTCCTGGAACTAGCTCTTGTAGACCAGGCTGGCCTCAAACTCAGAGAGATCCATCTGCTTCTGCCTGTGTGCCTCTCAAGTGCTGGAATTAAAGGTGTGCGCAGTAATTTATTGAGTATTTTTGGACCAATGTTCATGAGTGGGATTGGTCTGTAATTCTCTTTCTTAGTTGTGTCTTTGTGTGGTTTTGGTATCAGGGTAACTGAAGCCTCAGAAAAAGAATTTGACGATGTTCCTATTTCTATTATGTTATATTATAAACATATTTCTATTATGTTGAACACTTTGGTTAGTATAGGTATTAGCTATTCTTTGAAATTCTTGTAGAATTCTGCACAGAAACCATTCAACTCTGGGATTTTTTTTGGTTAAGAGGCTTGTGATAACAGCTTCTATTTCCTTACAGTTTGTACATCTATTAAATTGTCAACCTGGTCTTGTTTTAAATTTAGTAGATTGTATCTATCTGAAATTTTGTCCATTTCTTTTACATTTTCCAATTTTGTGGAGTACACGCTTTTGTGATATGACCTAATGATTCTCTGGATTTCCTCACCCTCGGTTGTTAGATGCCCCTTTTCACTTCTTATGTTCTTAATCTGGATATTCTATCTCTGCCTTTTGATTAGTTTTAATAAGGGTTTGTCTATATTGTTGGTTTTTTGTATTGTTTTCTTTGTTTCTATTTTATTGATATCAGCCCTCATTTTGATTGTTTTCTATCCTCTTTTCTTCCTGCATGAGTCTGCTTCTTTCTGTTCTAGAGCTTTCAGGTGTGCTGTTAGTACACTAGTGTGAGATTTCTTCACATTCTTTATGTAGGCACTTAATGCTAGGAACTATCCTTTTAGTACTGCTTTCATAGTGTCCCATAGGATTTGGTACACTATGCCTTCATTTTTGTTGAATTCTAGGAAGTCTTTGATTTCTTTGTTTATAGCTTGCTGAGACCCAGGGGTGGATCAGTAGAGCACTGTTTATTTTCCATGTGTTAGTGGGTTTTCAGAAATTAGTGTTACTGTTGAATTCTAATGTTAAAACACAGTGGTCCAATATATCCAGGGTGTTACTCCATTTTTTGTATCTGTTAAGATTTGCTTTGCTACCAAGTATGTGATCAATTTTAGAGAAGGTTCTGTGAGGTGTTGAGAAGAAGGTATATTCTTTTGTGTTTGGGTGGAATAATGATCTGTAGGTGTCTGTAAATTACATTTGATTCATTAATCTATTAGTCTTCTTATTTCTCTTTTAGGTTTGCATGCTTTACCTGTCAATTGGGGATAATGGGATGTTTAAGTGTATAAGTCCCCAACTATTAGTGTTTGGGGTTTGATTTCCAATTTAATCTTTAGTAATGTTTCTTTCTTTCTTTCTTTCTTTTTTTTTTGTTGTTGTTGTTTTTTTGTTTTTCGAGACAGGGTTTCTCTTTGGTTTTGGAGCCTGTCCTGGAACTAGCTCTTGTAGACCAGGCTGGTCTCGAAATCACACACAAGTGGGTGTTCTTGTATTTGGGGCACAGATGTTCAGGATAGAGACTTCACCTTGATCGATTGGTCCTGTTATGAGTATAAGGTGTTTTTCTCCATCTCTTTTGATTGATTTTAGTTTGAAGTCTATTTTGTTAGATATTAAAAGAGCTACACCCACTTGTTCTTTAGGTCCATTAAGTTGGAAAATCTTTTCCCAACCATTTACTCTGAGTTAAAATATGTTTTTGAGGTTGAAGTATGTTTCCTGTATGAAGCAGTAGGCTGGATCATGCTTTCATAATCATTCTCTTAGCCTGTCACTTTCCATAGGTGAATTGAGTTCATTGATATTAAGAGATATTAATGACCAGTATTTGTTAATTCCTGTTAGTTTTGATGAAAGTGTGTTTTCCCTTTTTGGGTTTTATTGGTGTGAGGTTATCTGTTGCGTGTATTTCTATGTGTGCGGGTAGCTTTGTTTGGTCAGAGTTTCCCTTGTTGTATTTTGTGTAGTGCTTGATTTGTGGATAGGTATTGATTAAATCTGGTTTCCTGCGTATTCTCTTGTTTGTCCATTGTGATTTAAAACTTTGCTGGTTTTAGTAGTCTGGGCTTGCAATTGAGGTGTCTTCAAGTAAGCAGCACATCTGCCCAGGATGTGACTAGAAAAATGTAAGAAAATAGTATACTACAGAAACATACAGAAAAAATCATAAAGCACAATTAAACAATGAAACAGTAAAAATCATAAAAAATATTTAAGATGTANTATACTACAGAAACATACAGAAAAAAAAACATAAAGCACAATTAAACAATGAAACAGTAAAAATCATAAAAAAAATTTAAGATGTAGTTAAGTGATATTGAATATGTTAAAGAATTAGAATAGGAAAAAGACAACAGTGAAATGTATAATGAATAATATAATTATACTGTCCATTAGGGCATGTTCTTGGTGGTTTGTACTTTTTATTCTATCTTTTCCATGATGATTCATGTAGAATAAAAAAATTGATGAAAGGCAAGGTGCTGTTTGTAATATTACATCTAATCTAGAATACCAAATTTATGGGATTGCTGATCACAGAATTGTTTAGTCACAATTTGCTGGTATTTTTATTGATTCTTCGGAAATTTTGCTGAGTAACTTATTGTACTTTAGTTGATACTCATCTGGTGTTCTCGAAGCAGTGATGGGACTCTGTAGAGGACAGTCAGTTTTGGGTGTCAGCTGATCCAAGCATTGCATCAGCTACACAATCTACATCCTTCACTTTTCCTTTATGTATCTGCCCACAGTGTCCCAAGCACTTATTCGGGCCTTAGAAGTCAGTCTCTTTCTAGCTCGCCACAAAAAGGAGTCTGTCTTTCCATGATCTTCCCACTGATGTCATTAGAATCATATTCAGTAAGAATTTCTGTTTCTTTCTTGAATATGGGAATTCTGCCTTTGCTACACATCTTATGTTTGACATATTTTTATTTGACAGCAGTGTATGCCCTCAGAGTTACAAATTTACAGCTCATGTGTCTCTTTAGCCTTTGCTTTCTAAAGAAAAATTGACATTAGGATAGATAATTTAGGGTACAGGTGAAGTCTGGAACTTCACATGAAGATAATCTGCCTCCCATTCACATACCCCAAGTTAGTTTGTAAATCTGCAGCTTAAATTGTCCTACTTTGTTGAATATTTCCAGCACACAGATTTTAACACACACAGAATTTGGAGTATGTCTTTTAGAATAATGCTAAGAAAAAACACATCAAGTTTTGTGATGAACTCTTGTATCCTTAGTCTAAGTAAAGAAATTTTTATGTGGACACTTGATAAACTCTTTCCTTTCATGACAGGGAATCTTGACATTCCAGGATGTGGCAATTGATTTCTCTCCAGATGAGTGGGACTGCCTCGACTTTCCAGAAAGGGCTTTGTACAGGGAAGTCATGTTGGAGAACTACAGTAACATGGTCTCTGTGGGTGAGACCTTTTCTTTCATGATTCCTTCTTTATCATAATTGTTTCCTACAAGTATGTTTTATATCTATGTCTGAATTGTCTGCCTCACTTTCATTTAATAAAAATCTTAGAGTTCATTATGTAGGACACAATGTTTTGTGTAACTTTATCTTGTCAATATATTCCTGACCCTCGAGATGACATTCATCATTCAAACTTTCATAATACATTTACTTTTCAGACACATCTTAGATTATATATTAATTTGCATCTTAATGATTCATAATGTGTTTGCATTTGATCCTGTAGTAATTTACAAGGAAACTCAAGGTATACAATATTAACAAAAATGCTTTTGAAAAAGTCTGTTAAAATATTTGGAGATAGCAATAAGAAAATCATATTTGGAATTTTAAATTATAGGCCATCTTATATAATCAGTATGGTGGTTTATGAGATATCCATGTGTTTTATTGTTATCCCAAGTTATGGTCATAGGTGTCTTCCAATATGCAGGTCTTTCAGTGTCAAAACCAGACCTGATCAGCTTTCTTGAACAAAGCAAAGAGCCCTGGAATGTGAACTTTGAAGAGACAGAAGGCAATGAACAAGGTAAGCCAGAATGAAACATTGGCACACGTGGGAAACCTAGGGCATGGATAAATTCTGCCCTGAAGCGGGATGCATAGTGTAGGAAATCCTTTTGTTTATGTGTTGTTTTCATTGGTTAATCAATAAAGAAACTGCTTGGCCTGATAGGGCAGAACTTAGATAGACAGAACAGACAGAACTGAATTCTGGGAGGAGAAAAGCAGAGTCAGAGTGAAAGAGTCACCATGGAGACACCAGGTCAGACATGCTAAATCTTTCCCAGTAAACCACAACCTCATGGTGAACACAGATTAATAAAAATTCACATTGAATGATTATTCCAAATGACTTTATATGTAAAATAACCTAAAAATTCACTTTTAATAATTAACTTGAATTATGGTATAAAGTAGAAGTAAAATGATTTGTTGCTATATCTTTGAACNTCTTATTGCTCTAGCTAGAACATTAACAACTATGTTGAATAGATATGGAAAGAGTGGACAGCCTCGTCTTGTTTCTAATTTTGGTATAATCCCTTTGACTTTCTCTCCATTTAATTTGATGTTGGCTGTTGTCTATTCATGTATTGCTTTTATTATGGTTAGATATGTTCCTTGTATCCCAGTTCTCTCCAAGACCTTTATCATAAAGGGGTTTCAAATGCTTTTTCAGCATCTGATGAGATAATCATGATAATCTCTCCGTTTATTTTGTGGTAGGTTGCATTGATAGAATTCTGTACGTTGAACAATCCCTGCATCCTGCGATAAAACTGACTTGATCATGGTGGATGATTTTTTATGTGTTCTTGGGTTCAGTTTGCCAGGTTTTTTTGAGGGGGGGGGTCTTTTTTTTGGTGTTTTGATACAGGGTCTCTCTGTAGCTTTGGACCCTGTCCTGGAACTAGCTCTTGTAGACCAGGCTGGCCTCGAACTCAGAGAGATCCATCTGCCTCTGCCTCTGCCTCCCGAGTGCTGGAATTAAAGGTGTGCGCAGTAATTTATTGAGTATTTTTGGACCAATGTTCATGGATGGGATTGGTCTGTAATTCTCTTTCTTGGTTGTGTCTTTGTGTGGTTTTGGTATCAGGGTAACTGAAGCCTTAGAAAAAGAATTTGACGATGTTCCTTCTATTTCTATTATGTTGAACACTTTGATTAGTATAGGTATTAGCTATTCTTTGAAATTCTTGAAAAATTCTGCACAGAAACCATTCAACTCTGGGATTTTTTGGTTAAGAGGTTTGTGATAACAGCTTCTATTTCCTTACAGTATTTACATCTATTTAAATTGTCAACCTGATCTTGTTTTAAATTTAGTAGATGGTATCTATCTAAAAATTTGTCCATTTCTTTTAAATTTTCCAATTTTGTGGAGTACAGGCTTTTGTGGTATGACCTAATGATTCTCTGGATTTCCTCACCCTCGGTTGTTAGATGCCCCTTTTCACTTCTTATGTTCTTAATCTGGATATTCTATCTCTGCCTTTTGATTAGTTTTAATAAGGGTTTGTCTATATTGTTGGTTTTTTGTATTGTTTTCTTTGTTTCTATTTTATTGATTTCAGCCCTCATTTTGATTGTTTTCTATCCTCTTTTCTTCCTGCATGAGTCTACTTCTTTCTGTTCTAGAGCTTTCAGGTGTGCTGTTAGTACACTAGTGTGAGATTTCTTCACATTCTTTATGTGGGCACTTAATGCTATGAACTATCCTTTTAGCACTGCTTTCATGGTGTACCATAGGTTTTGGTACACTATGCCTTCATTTTTGTTTAATTCTAGGAAGTCTTTGATTTCTTTGTTTATAGCTTGCTGAGACCCAGGGGTGGTTCAGTAGAGTGCTGTTTATTTTCCATGTGTAGTGGGTTTTCAGAAATTAGTGTTACTGTTGAATTCTAATGTTCAAACACAGTGGTCCAATATATCCAGGGGGTTACTCCATTTTTGTATCTGTTGAGATTTGCTTTGCTACCAAGTATGTGATCAATTTTAGAGAAGGTTCTGTGAGGTGTTGAGAAGAAGGTATATTCTTTTGTGTTTGGGTGGAATGATCTGTAGGTGTCTGTAAATTACATTTGATTCATTAATCTATTAGTCTTCTTATTTCTCTTTTAGGTTTGCATGCTTTACCTGTCAATTGGGGATAATGGGGTGTTTAAGTCCCAAACTATTAGTGTGTGGGGTTTGATTTCCAACTTAATCTTTAGTAATGTTTCTTTTACATAAGCGGTTGTTCTTGTACTTGGGGCAGAGATGGTCAAGATACAGACTTCACCTTGACCGATTGGTCCTGTTATGAGTATAAGGTGTTTTTCTCCATCTCTTTTGATTGATTTTAGTTTGAAGTCTATTTTGCTAGATATTAAAAGTGTTACACCCACTTGTTCTTTAGGTCCATTTGTTTGGAAAATCTTTTCCCAAGCATTTACTCTGAGTTAATATATGTCTTTGACGTTGAAGTATGTTTCTTGTATAAAGCAATAGGCTGGATCATGCTTTCATAATCATTCTTTTAGCCTGTGACTTTCCATAGGTGAATAGAGTTCATTGATATTAAGAGATATTAATGACCAGTATTTGTTAATTCCTTTTAGTTTTTATGAAAGTGTGTGTTTCCCTTTTGGGTTTTATTGGTCTGAGGTTATCTGTTGCATGTGTTTGTATGTGTGCGGGTAGCTTTGTTTGGTCAGAGTTTCCCTTGTTGTATTTTGTGTAGTGCTGGATTTGTGGATAGGTATTGATTAAATCTGGTTTCCTGCGTATTCTCTTGTTTGTCCATTGTGATTTAAAACTTTGCTGGTTTTAGTAGTCTGGGCTTGCAATTGAGGTGTCTTCAAGTAAGCAGCACATCTGCCCAGGATGTGACTAGAAAAATGTAAGAAAATAGTATACTACAGAAACATACAGAAAAAAAAACATAAAGCACAATTAAACAATGAAACAGTAAAAATCATAAAAAAAATTTAAGATGTAGTTAAGTGATATTGAATATGTTAAAGAATTAGAATAGGAAAAAGACAACAGTGAAATGTATAATGAATAATATAATTATACTGTCCATTAGGGCATGTTCTTGGTGGTTTGTACTTTTTATTCTATCTTTTCCATGATGATTCATGTAGAATAAAAAAATTGATGAAAGGCAAGGTGCTGTTTGTAATATTACATCTAATCTAGAATACCAAATTTATGGGATTGCTGATCACAGAATTGTTTAGTCACAATTTGCTGGTATTTTTATTGATTCTTCGGAAATTTTGCTGAGTAACTTATTGTACTTTAGTTGATACTCATCTGGTGTTCTCGAAGCAGTGATGGGACTCTGTAGAGGACAGTCAGTTTTGGGTGTCAGCTGATCCAAGCATTGCATCAGCTACACAATCTACATCCTTCACTTTTCCTTTATGTATCTGCCCACAGTGTCCCAAGCACTTATTCGGGCCTTAGAAGTCAGTCTCTTTCTAGCTCGCCACAAAAAGGAGTCTGTCTTTCCATGATCTTCCCACTGATGTCATTAGAATCATATTCAGTAAGAATTTCTGTTTCTTTCTTGAATATGGGAATTCTGCCTTTGCTACACATCTTATGTTTGACATATTTTTATTTGACAGCAGTGTATGCCCTCAGAGTTACAAATTTACAGCTCATGTGTCTCTTTAGCCTTTGCTTTCTAAAGAAAAATTGACATTAGGATAGATAATTTAGGGTACAGGTGAAGTCTGGAACTTCACATGAAGATAATCTGCCTCCCATTCACATACCCCAAGTTAGTTTGTAAATCTGCAGCTTAAATTGTCCTACTTTGTTGAATATTTCCAGCACACAGATTTTAACACACACAGAATTTGGAGTATGTCTTTTAGAATAATGCTAAGAAAAAACACATCAAGTTTTGTGATGAACTCTTGTATCCTTAGTCTAAGTAAAGAAATTTTTATGTGGACACTTGATAAACTCTTTCCTTTCATGACAGGGAATCTTGACATTCCAGGATGTGGCAATTGATTTCTCTCCAGATGAGTGGGACTGCCTTGATTTTCCAGAAAGGGCTTTGTACAGGGAAGTCATGTTGGAGAACTACAGTAACATGGTCTCTGTGGGTGAGACCTTTTCTTTCATGATTCCTTCTTTATCATAATTGTTTCCTACAAGTATGTTTTATATCTATGTCTGAATTGTCTGCCTCACTTTCATTTAATAAAAATCTTAGAGTTCATTATGTAGGACACAATGTTTTGTGTAACTTTATCTTGTCAATATATTCCTGACCCTCGAGATGACATTCATCATTCAAACTTTCATAATACATTTACTTTTCAGACACATCTTAGATTATATATTAATTTGCATCTTAATGATTCATAATGTGTTTGCATTTGATCCTGTAGTAATTTACAAGGAAACTCAAGGTATACAATATTAACAAAAATGCTTTTGAAAAAGTCTGTTAAAATATTTGGAGATAGCAATAAGAAAATCATATTTGGAATTTTAAATTATAGGCCATCTTATATAATCAGTATGGTGGTTTATGAGATATCCATGTGTTTTATTGTTATCCCAAGTTATGGTCATAGGTGTCTTCCAATATGCAGGTCTTTCAGTGTCAAAACCAGACCTGATCAGCTTTCTTGAACAAAGCAAAGAGCCCTGGAATGTGAACTTTGAAGAGACAGAAGGCAATGAACAAGGTAAGCCAGAATGAAACATTGGCACACGTGGGAAACCTAGGGCATGGATAAATTCTGCCCTGAAGCGGGATGCATAGTGTAGGAAATCCTTTTGTTTATGTGTTGTTTTCATTGGTTAATCAATAAAGAAACTGCTTGGCCTGATAGGGCAGAACTTAGATAGACAGAACAGACAGAACTGAATTCTGGGAGGAGAAAAGCAGAGTCAGAGTGAAAGAGTCACCATGGAGACACCAGGTCAGACATGCTAAATCTTTCCCAGTAAACCACAACCTCATGGTGAACACAGATTAATAAAAATTCACATTGAATGATTATTCCAAATGACTTTATATGTAAAATAACCTAAAAATTCACTTTTAATAATTAACTTGAATTATGGTATAAAGTAGAAGTAAAATGATTTGTTGCTATATCTTTGAACTCTACCCGTCCTTGAAATGAACAATATTGAAATGAAAACTAACATTTAAATGTTTCACAGTGTTTGAAGGAGTATTGCTCTGTACCTGTTCATGTCTTCTCGTCTGCTCTCATGACAGAATTACATGGTTTTCACTGTTGTATAGTCTCACATAAAATCAGGAAATATAAATCTTATAGTTGTATTCATTTTGGAAGTTTGTAGAGTTCATTATTTATGTCAGATACTGTAGAACTTAAAAGGTACCTTTTTTATTTCTGCAAAATATTCTTTAGAAATTAAGACTTGTTTAGGGTCACACACATTATTGGTCGAATGTAATGTCACCTACTAATCTCTGACTATCAAAATTTATATGTTAATATCTAAAAAATGTTGTATATGCACTTGTTTTCCTTTGTGTTTTATATCTGCATTGGAATTTGTTTGGGGAAACAAATTTATATATCCACAATATTTTACTTTTAATACATTTATTAGTGATTTAAAAATACCTTGCAGTGTCATTTGACCAAATTCAACTCTCCACTCTTCCCATGTTCCACTTCATCCAGACATTTTTGTGTTTTTTTCCACTTCTTTTTTTTTTTTTTTCATTCACAGAGTTCAATCTGAAACTTTTATAAAGTTCTGAGTGTTGAACCTACATGGCCTACAATATGGTTGAACAACCAGGAGTTTCACATTCTTTTGTTTGTTTTTAAATTTATTTATTTATTATGTATACAGTATACTCAGTATTTTGTCTGCCTGCAGGCCATAAGAGAGCGCCAAATATCTTTAAAGATGGCTGTGAGCCACCGTGTGGTTGCTGGGAATTGAACTCAGGACCTCTGGAAGAGCAGTCAGTGCTCTTAACCTCTGAGCCATCTCTATAGCCCCGAGTTTCACATTCTTAAAATCAACATTATTCCCTTTCTCCAAGAATCTTTTAGATGATAGTAGCTTCCCAGCAAGGCATGATTCTCCAGGTCCTTTCTGTCTCCAAAGGATTTTAATCTGGCTTGAGGTTGCTCAGGTCTGATCCATTCTATCCTAATTACTTGAGTTTATATGGGCAACTGTCATGTTGTATACAGAAAGCACTATTTTCTTATAGTCATTCATGACTTCCTGCCTTGTTATGTATTATCACTCCGTCCTGAATGAGCTATGAACAGTCCATGGAATAAGTGTGCTATAAACATACTCATCAAATTAAATATTATCTTGTTGTTTGGACCTTGTCCACCTGTGAGTCACCTTTAATTGTCAAATTCTGCCAGAATTTGGGAATGAAGGCTTAGAGATGCAAGTTTGTGAGTAAATTAATAATACATTAAAAGTAATTTTAATACTAAGCAAAATAATGATAGTAGGTGGTACCTTCTATCTTTTAATAATGCTTCTTGAATTAACATGAATACTCCTCAAATTAGTCTACAAAATAAAAACTGCAAAACACTGTGAAATTCTTTTCATGAGGACAGTTACCTTGATAACTAAACCACGTATACACCCAAAATGTAAGTGAAATACATGCCAATTTCATTATGAACATATATACAAAAGTCCTCAATAAAATATTTGCATCCTATATCCAAGCACATATCAAAAAGATAATCTCCCATAGGCTTTATGTCAAGACATGTAGGGATAGATGAAAAATTCAAAATCAATAAATATAATCTCCCACTTGTACAAACTTAAAGTCTAATTCCAGAAGTTCATCTTTATTAGACGCAGAAAAGCCTTTGACAATATTAACACCCCTTCTTGACAGAAGTCTTGGAGATATTAGGGGTACAAAAAATATACCTCTACTTAAAAGATGCAATTTGCAGAAAGTGTATAGCCCACATCAAACTAAATGGAGAGAATTCAAAGCCTCTCCATTAAAAAAGGGAACAATGCAAGTGTACTCAATCTCTCTATATGTATTCAATACAGTACTTGAAATCTTAGCTTGAACAAGAACACAAATAAAGAAGATCTAGAAGTGATTAATAGTAAAGGAACAAATCAAAAGAATGTTATATGCAGATGCTATGATTTTATGTAAGAAATTTATGAAGAAACTTGTCCAACTGAAAAACACTTTCACCAAGGATAGGAATGCAAAATTGACTAACAAAAAGCAGTAGCCTTCCTATATACAAATGAGAATAGAGTTAAAAAGAATTCAGGGAAATGTGGCCTTTCATAATAACCTCAAAAAACAGTTTTGGGTAATTTGAATTAAAACAGTTAAAGACCTTTATAAAAACTTTAAGACATTGAAGAGATGAATTGAAAAAAGACTTTGGAAGATAGAAAAATACACATGCTCAAGGATTGGTAAATAGATATAGTAATATACTGATTCAGTGAAAAGCCCTATCAAAATTCTAACACATCTCTTCTCAGATCCCCAAAACACAGTTTTCCGCCTCATATATATACAAACAGAAACCTCACAATAGCTTAAAAGAACCATGAAAAATAAAACTATAAACAATATACCATTCGGAGTTTTAAATTTAACTACATTTTTTATAATAATTAGGTTTTGTATAATAATGGTATGGCTAAAAAACAGATATATGGATCAAAAAATAAAATTGTAGATACTAACTTATGTCCACTCATCTATTACATTCATTTTGTAAACAAATCTAGAAAAATGCACTTGAAAATGAGAGCATTTAATCCTAATCTTACCTAAGCTGTTTCCAACAGACCATGAGTCCCCAAAGAACAAATAAATTTTCTCCAAGTGATTCTCAGTGGGGATAAAAGTAACACTTACAGGAATTCCCCATAACCAGCACTTGAAGTATATCACCAACACAACTCAATGGAATTTTTGTACATTCTTTTCCCCCCATAATGTATAGTTTGGGAATTTATTTATTTTTATTTTTGACCATACAGAATCTTTATGTAAATTACACCTTCTAGAGTTTTCTTTTGCTTTGTTTTATGCAATTTTCTGGGTACAAATATGTGTCTTTCTCTATTACTGTGCTTTTCTTTATTTCCCATTCTTCGCTGATCCTATCTGACTTCTCTGATTCTTATTATTTTATTGTTATTCTTTAGATGCCAGTTTATTTTCGAAGAAGTGACTGAAATTGGGTAAATTCAGACATAAATAAAAATGGGGATGATCTCAGGGCATTTGAGGGATGAAAAGTCATAGTCAGAATATATTTTATGAAAGCATCCTTTTTCTGTGTAAGAAAAAGAGAAAATATATCTCAGATAAAAGAGACCAGTCCTAGTGAATTTCCTTGATGTCTGATATTTTATGGATCTCTTCCTTGGGGTATACATGATTCTCTGTAGACCAGCTAGTAGTAACTCTTTCTAGGCTATGGCAAGCTTCACATGA
This sequence comes from Alexandromys fortis, assembly GCF_014885135.2. Classification (NCBI taxonomy): domain Eukaryota; kingdom Metazoa; phylum Chordata; class Mammalia; order Rodentia; family Cricetidae; genus Alexandromys; species Alexandromys fortis. The sequence goes on along the minus strand of NW_026068418.1, from coordinate 933 downwards.
TTTTGATCTCCATTGGAGTTCAGCTTTCCATTCCCCACTGCTGCTTTGCCTTGGTTGAGTACAACAGGCCAGTGCAGCCCATGATCTCACTGCTGAGCAGACCACTTGAACTCAGCAAGGGAGAAACTCAGCATTTTAATCTCTCTTGTTTTCATGAGTATCTGTATAACCAAGCCAGGAGTAAATACTCCCTGATTTCTGCAGCTCTGCAGATGGTGAGTGTGCATGTCACAGGTGAATGGTATTTAGTGATACCTTTTTAAAAAGCAAATCCTCTAGAGAGAATCCAGGAACAGAAGCTCAGAAGAGATGGATGGTTCTATAGTAAGTATGTCTCTGCACAGCAGCTATGCTCAATTTCTTCTACAAAGTTGATATATTTATGTTGTAGATTTTCTCTGCTTCTCATAGTCTTGCTTAAGGTGTTTATTTCTTTTGATATTTACGTGTCTGTGCTAAATTATGACAGTTATGATTGAGTCTTTAAATGTATACAATTTACACGGTGTCAAATTCCAACTGTTTTGTTTTGTTCTTACCTGCTCATTTATTTTTTAAACATAGATCCTCAATGAACTGATGATGATTATAATTTGTGATTCCATTGTGACTGAGGAATATTGTCGTTTCTTGATGCCCAATTCCTCCAGAGACCAACTCACATCCTCATATAGAAATAGAAAATGCAAATATATGGGATGACTTCTGCCTTGGGCTCTATTTGTTTACTGGTTTATGAAAATGCATGTTTGTTCACATGAAATGTGTAGCCTAGCATAGCTTTTCTTCGAAAGAACATCCCCATTGTCTCAGTTTGTGGGGAGAGAAAAGTGAGAAGGGGAGGATGGGGGGAACTTTGGGAAACGGGATGATTGGGATAAAGGAAGGTTGGATAGGGGAGCAGGGAAGCACATATCTTAATTAAGGGAGCCA
>NW_026068417.1:78098-85387 GCF_014885135.2 Alexandromys fortis | reverse complement strand
AATGCAAATCAAAACAACTTTGAGATATCATCTTACACCTGTCAGAATGGCTAAAATCAAAAACACAGATGATAGCCTTTGCCGGAGAGGCTGTGGAGCAAGGGGTACCCTCATCCATTGCTGGTGGAATAGATTTTTTAAATATGTTTTTGAGAACTAATACACATTTGCCATGTATCTTTGCCATATCCTCACTCAACATTTTCTTCCAATTCCCTGTCCTTGGCCCTTCCATAACATCTTCCTCCAAAATTCATGTCTTCATTTTATGACTCAACAAATCCAAATATTATTTATCATAAGTCAATTGGTGTAGTCAAAGGATAAAATCAATAGCTACACCTGTAAGTAAAATGAATCTCCATCCCCCATGAGCCATCATTGAATGCAGAGAGTTTATGACTGTTCACTGCTGAGAACAGACAACTGTGTGAGGCTTTCTTTAGAGACAGAATGTCTATATCAAAACTTCCACATCCCTCACTTCCATACCCCTCCATATGCCTCCCACAAGGCACAATTACCATCACTGAAGAGTGGGATGAAAGTACCATAAAATGGGAAAGAGTTCTGTGGGATGGTTACCTTTGGACATCACTTGGTCATTACACACATAAACTGTTTATGTTCATGTACAATATATGTACAAAACCTAGTGACTTAAATGGTCAAGCATGTAGAGGAGAGGGACTCTATATACCACACAAACCTGAGATCCTCCATATTTTTAACTGAAATAATCATCCTTCAAAATTAAAACCTATTTCAACATTTAAAAAGTTAAAACACAGAAATGTTCAAAAACCAACAGTACAAAGGTTACAGTGCTATGAGGAAATCCACTATTGGTGTTTTGTCAGGGAGCATATACTAAAACTGTCTTCTATACTTACACCAGTATGTTAGTGCTTCTCTCAGCCTTGATCATGAAGCTTTTCTAAAGTGTGTGACATGTAAAGTTTGTACTCATGATTGCCCTAAAATTGAAAATAAGTATTGAATATTCACCCCAAACAAACATATTATGTATGTTCCAAAGCCCAAGAAAGGTAGCAAGAAACTGCTGGAGGAATGTGATAGAGTTGGATGCTGTCTTTTAGATACAGGGTAGCCATAACAATTATGCAATATAACAGAAACAAATTGTTGCATATAGTCAGAAACAAGTAAATGGATGGAAGTTATCAAAGAAAGGATGTGGGAGAGAGTGAGAGGGAAGAGAAGAGAGGAAATAAAGAATCAGAAGTTTACCAGGGAAACAGGGAGGGAGGAGAAGAAGGAAAGGAAAGAAGAGACATGAGAGTAGGAAGGGTCAGAAAGGGTTATCAGAAATTAGTAGCAGAAGAAAGAGGGTAGCAGGAATGACTGATTCATAGATTAGCTTTAAAAAGTTATATTCTATCTAAATCTTCATAAAATTTCTACTTCTGCAGTAAAATCCCTTTTCCTGTTTCAAATGAAATACTTTCCTCAAAAACATAAAGGAAACTGTGCCATTCTAATGTTGTTAAAATGCTGCTAGAGGCTTGCCTACAGGCCAATCTGGTGGGTGCAATGTCTCCCAACTGAGGTTTGCTGTGCCCAGATAATCATAGCTTTTATCTACATGGAGAAATTTCTAACCATCATACGAACATAAAATATTGTACTTTCATTGTAACAGGAGCCATTAACTGAATGTCTATGAGTCCACTAGACATGACTGAATAAATGACTGAACAAACTCAAGTATAAGGATGCAGCTATCAAATAGAAGATAATTGTCAGTAATGGGCTGCTTTACCCTAAAGACATTCCATTTGAACACTTTTTACTTAGTAATTCCTTCTAGAGAGTTTCATGGAGAAAGGGACCCCTAGAATCATGAGAAAACAAAATGTAGACACAACTCTGTCTGATATAACCAAAGAAAAAAATGAGTAAGGGATCAGGTATCAGTTCTCCAAAATTGTATGAAAAATAAGTAATTATTCTTGTGATCTTTTGAAAGATCCCAAAACCACAATGAAAAATCAGACAAAGCAAAGATGAGATGCACTGAGCATAATGTCTAACAATATTCTAAAAAACAGTGCATCCTGAACAAGGTTGACAAAGCACTAACAGGGGTGAATGTCCATCAGATGAGGCACAGGATGGCCACCTTCCCAGTGTTAAGACCTGTTTCCACCATGGCTACTCACAGTACAGAATATTCTCAGAGGAATACGGGATACAACATAGGCAGTGTCTAAAGTTAAAGAATTAGTTAATATTCTCTGGGATTTACTGAACAGATTGTTTGGGCTATTTTTTTTTACCATTCCCTGATGGTTTACAGCACCAAGGCATTGAGAAAAGCCCTGAATCCCTTTTCTCTATGGTGATCTTCACGACAAGGTAATCAGTTCCCATTGTTCAAGCAAGTCCTCCTCTCTACTACTTGTCATCAATTAAGGTTCTCTGCCTTTTTATTGCTTCTCTTAACATAAACCCTCAAGACTGTTCCCATGCTACTGCTTTTAACAAAGTGTCATGCAGAGCTGACCCTCCATCCCTCAGCAATGCAACCATCATTTAGGAACCTGATTTTGCAATGTGATTCATGTGGTGTAGGGACAAGGAAGGAAATATAAAAGTGGATAGTGACAGAGACCCAGACAAACAGAATACAGGAACTAGGAAATATCCCATTATGGGTATCCCTGAGTGGGCAGGTGAATCCTCTGAGACCACTTATGTATAAGAAATTCAATCCCATGAATCTCCTCTCAGATAAAAACATGAAAACACATGCACTAAATGTTTGTGAGTTGCATTCTCACAAGTTGAATTTCAAGGTGATAGATAAAAAATAACTTCAATGACAACAGAAAATATTTTAATTAGTTCCTTAATCCTGATTTCACATCAGGAAGAGGCTGAAGTGCATCTTATGACTAAATTCCATTCCAAACGCTCTGTTGGAATTTACAGGGATATGCACTGAGGATGTGGTATCCTCTGTTATGTGCACAGCATGAATGTGGAGTCACTTAATGTTTTCCATCAAAGGTCTGCACAATGTGAATCATACAACTTCTTATTTTTATACAAGTCGGAATCCAGTGTCAGAAAAATATTACTCATTTTCTATCACCAGGTCCTCTAAGAAACACAAGGGCAATTCTAAGAAACATGAGGAAAATGTATAAACCTTACCCTGTGTTTTTTTTATCCTCTCAGGAACCTCCCTCAATGAAAAGAAGCCCTCCTGCTCAGGCTGTAATTCCAGGCTTAGATGAGAAGCCCCATCTCCTTCTCAGTAAGGCCTTCAGTAGTGCATGTTTGTCCTGGTGCTGCTCCTCTGCATGGTGCCCTTTCCAAGCTGTAAGTATTTTAGGGTTTCAGGGGAGGGACCCAGGCATGTCATCTGTGTGATGTATGAATCATGAAGATTGTCCTTTTACCCAGGTGGCCTATCCCAGGCATAGCTGAAGGAGTAAGCCCCTGGTCTAGTACAGCCGTCACTGACCCAGTCCCTCACCTGAACTGTCTTTGGATTCTCATTAACAAGTTATGGTGTAAGTTGGGTCTGTCAACCTCCAGGAAAGTGTCTGAAGTAGATGTGAAGAATCTGGAGTGGTGGAAGCACACATTATAATTCTGATCTTAAATCCCAAGTAAACATCAGCAGGGACACCTCCTGTTTCATGAATTCTAATTGTTTTTAATGATAAAAATTTCTGAGTCAGCTACCAGGGGCAAAACCTGAAAAATCAGAAAAGCAGAGTATTCAACCACTAGAGAGTTCTTGCCTCTACCATTGCTCAGACCAAATGGAGAAGATCCTGTCTCTACAAAGTCTCTGACTGAATGCTATCTCTCCAAAGCCTCAGATTGCTTCTCAGAGTGAATCCCCAGACTGCATCTGAGTTCTTGTCTCCTCCTCTATAATATTCCTCTCTCTGCACATCCATGTCACTCCTGTGTCTCTTTATCTAGTGCTGAAAATAAAGGCATATGATCTTAGGTGCTGGTATTAACTTTGTGTGAGCTCTTTTTCTAATTTGCAGAGATTAAATCTCTTTTAGCCCAGTATAGTTTTCCACTCACAGAGATTCCTCCACCTCTGTGTTCCTAGTGCTCAGATTAAAGGTTTCTGCCACCATTGCCTAGCCTCTGTAGCTAACAAATGTCCGAGCTCTGCACTCTGATCTTCAGGATGCTTTAATTGTTAGATCACAAACAAAATATCACTCCACATCCTAGAGCTATGCTTTCATAAAACTGAACAATCTTCAAACTTTGGACATGTATTGCTGTGCCAGAGAAACAGTGAAAGAACTTCAGTGTGAGCTTGGACAGAAACATCTCTACTCAGACCAGCATGAGATGTGGAGAATGAACAGGTACTGCCAGAAACAGAGGTCATCTGGAATATGCAACATTTGCAACTGCTTGATGTCAAACCTTTGCTTTTTTACCTTTTACACAAGGTAATTCTCTAGAGTACACTTTATTTGTCCTAGCCTCTTAATCTTGCTTTTTTAATTACACACTAATCATCTTTGTTCCCACACAATCCTCTAAGACGTCTAATTGCTCTGTCAAACAAGTCAGCACATTATTTATATCTATATTTATATCTATATAGACAGAGGTAGATAGATAGATAAATAGACAGACAGGCAGAGAGAGAGAAAGAGAGAGATAGGAGTCTGAAATTATGAAACTTTGTAAGACAGCTTTGTAAGAATTTTTAACAATCTTTAATTCATCCACTTTACTTTTAAAGTTGTGATAAAGCACAACATCCTTGAGTTGATGTTACTTTTCAAAGTTTGCTTAAAAAATGAACCATCCACAGTTTCCTACCTCTAAACTAATAGAACCTTATAAAAGCGTACATTTGTTGTCATTTTTGCATGATTGTATTTTTGAACATTTGCATTTTGGTAAAAATTACCTTGCATGTCGAAATCACAGGTAATGATTCCTCTTTACACATATTGTGCAATCAGACCACAAAATTCTCATCCACATATATGCACATCTGAGCAAAAATCACCTCTTGTCCCTGGTCTATCTCTCTTCAGCCCTTTCCATAGACAACTGAATTCTATGATTTTCACAGACTGTGATTTTGTTGGTGCTTTTGCTGCATACAAAGACTCCCAGAATCATTCCTCTGCATTCTTTGTTGTTGCTAACTGGTGTCTCTTGTGTGAGCAAGAGAAGTGTCCTTCAGAGAAGCCATGCTGGCTAGGGACTTCATGTTAATAGGTCATATGCTTGGGGCAATTTAAAAAGGAAAAGAGAATCTATTCATATGAGGCTGAGGATTCTCTGGAATATCAGGCTGTGACACTAATACTGTGTGATGAAACTTTGGAGACCACATTGATTACATTCTTAGAATACTGACAGAAAAACATATAACAGTGAATTAAATAACTGCACACAATGTTGAACACAAAGGTTCCACTGTCATATTTTCCAGGGTCAATGTGAGGATCAGCTTACATAAATGCTACTGAAATGGATAGACGGGGTAAAATTTTAATGAGTTTGTTAGTCCTAGTCTATATCAGAACCAATAACTCTATTCTCATCCTAAGAATTTTACTTTTGACCAAGAATACCCATAACGTTTTTGGAGAGCTTACCAACAAAAATGAAAAGGCTTCACATATTCACATTAAGATAAATAAATTATTGAACAAATAGGCACAAGCAAAGTTTCCCCTCTGTCGTAGAAAAGAAGCACCAAATGTTTATAAAGATGCCCTTGAAATTCTCTTCTCTTCAGTATGTCCTCTGATTTGTTCTAGATAATTTTAAAGAAAAGTTGATACCTAAAAGACACATATGTATAATCTAACACAAGAATAACTGTTCCTGCAGCATGAGCCCTTCAAGGCTATGACAAGAATGATAAGTTTTCCCCCTAACTCTGATTAATGATGGGATATTTTCACCATAGAGAGCAGTAACAGATAACCAAATATGGAAAGATATTTTACAAATCATGAATAGGATTATCTGTAAATGGATTTTTAAAAAAAAATAATTGAAGGACCCCAAAAGTTCTGAGTTGGCTGGGGAGATGGTCCCTGATAAAGTTGCCTACCAAGTTATTTGATATTTACCACTTTTCCTTAATTGGCTTCTGAATCTATTGTTTTAAGCCCCAGTTATACATCTTTTACTATTTTTCTTTATTCTATAGCATCTCTACATGTGATAGTTTTCCATCCAGCTCCTCCCTCATCTTCCAATCATGGGGCCCTACCAACCTTATTCTTATTTAAGACCAGTTAGTGTTTTCCATATCTGTATGTGTTTGAACCCAAGCACTAAAACATAGGAAAATACCAGTGACCATATCATCAAAAAAGGGTGACTATGTCCCTTGTCCAGAAAAATAAATTTCCCACTCCTCTCATTAAGAAATATGGCCAAATAATTATCAGCCTTATCTATACCATGGTTTTGGCTGGTTTGAACCTAGTTGGCTTCATATAGACAACAGCAGCCATTATGAATCCATGATTGCAATATCCATGACATGTCTAGAAGACAGCATTTCACAGCACCCCTTCCTGTGTTTCATTCTTAACGTTCTTCCCACATCCTCTTCTTTAGAATTCTCTGAGCCTTCGAGGAACTTGAATGATACAGGAAATCTTATATCGCACAACATATTGAAGATTGGGAAGGACAGTTTCTGCCTTATAGAGAATCCAGATTGTGTATTTGAGACTCCGTGTGTTTGGTGCTCTGGCTTCTGTTTTGTAGGCTTAGAACTAGAATGAAAGTCAATAGAGGATAAGACATCTTAAGTGAAGGAATAAGAGAGAAAATGCACAGGTAATACAGAGGTTTTGAAAGGAAAAGTTGGGTGTAATGAGAAAGGGACTGATGGGTAGAAAGCATGACAATTAGGGAAATTAAAAACAATGCCTTTGTTGGAGAGGTTGTGGAGAAAGGGGTACCCTCATCCATTGCTGGTAGGAATGCTAACTTGTGCAACCAGTTTGGAAATCAGTGTGGCGGTTTCTCAGGAAATTTGGGATCAACCTACCCCTGGACCCAGCAATGCAACTCTTGGGTATATACCCAAGAAATGCCGATCATATGACAGGGGCATTTGTTCAACTATGTTCATAGCAGCATTATTTGTAATAGCCAGAACCTGGAAACAACCTAGATGTCCTTCAATGGAAGAATGGATGAAGAAAGTGTGGAATATATACACATTAGAATACTACTCAGCGGTAAAAAACAATGACTTCTCGAATTTTGCATGCAAATGGATGGAAATAGAA
>NW_026068417.1:60656-73856 GCF_014885135.2 Alexandromys fortis | reverse complement strand
AGTGGGGGGAGGGGGAGGGAAATGGGAGGCTGGGAGGAGGTGGAAACTTTTTTTTCCTATTCTCAATAAAAAAAAATTAAAAAAAAATAAAGCAAGGAAAAGAAAGTGATCATAGGAAGAATTTCAGGATGCAAACAATTTAGTGCTACAAATATAAATATGTCCCCACAGCAATCACTGAGAGGAAGACAGACAGCAACAAGAACATTTTCCATGCATATGGTGAAAAGAGAACTAAATAAAGTGTGGTGAATCCCTAACAAGGAAAATGTGTACACAGAGCTACACTAGTGCTTCAGTTTCTATAACTGTCATCAGTGTGTATGATGTCTTATATCTGCTCTGAGTCCTGCCTTCTACCCAGGTCCAGCTACAGAGCCTGTTATGGCAGGAAGATATGCAAATAAGGCTTCTTTGTGCCCATAAAATCCAGCCCTGTCCTGACCCTGCAGCTCTGGCAGAGGAGACAAGCCCTGGATTTCCACGTCCTACCAGTCAGGGTTCAGCACTGAACACAGGACACTCACCATGGACTTAGGGCTCATATTGGTTTCTTTTGCCCTTATTTTAAAAGGTAATTCATAATGATGAGACGCTGTGTGTTGTGTGGAAATGAGAAAGAAAAAAAATGTCTTCTGTGACAGTTTTCTAACCAGAATTCATTGTGTTTACAGGTGTCCAGTGTGAGGTGCAATTGCTGGAGTCTGGGGGAGGCTTAGTGCCGCCTGGAAAGTCCCTGAAACTCTCCTGTGCAGCCTCTGGATTCACCTTCAGTAATTATTACATGGACTGGGTCCGCCAGGCACCAGGGAAGCAACTGGAGTGGGTTGCACGTATTAATACAAATGGTGATAGCACCTGGTATATTGAGGCTGTGAGGGGACGGTTCACAATCTCCAGAGACAATGCCAAGAACACTCTGTACCTGGAAATGAGCAGTCTGAAGTCTGAGGACACAGCCATGTATTACTGTGCAAGAGACACAGTGAGTGAAAGTTACTGTGAGCTCAGACAAAAACACCACTGTGGAGAACACGGGACCAGCAGGGGGCGCTGAGAGCACTTAGAGAGCTAGGTCACAGAAGAGCCTGCTTAGAGAAGAATGGACTTCCCTGTGTCTGCACTGCCTCTCCTTATCACACTTAGAGATTTTCTCTAAGGTATAGTGTGTAATAATCCTTGAATGTCCAAATTATTATTTAAATTTGTGGTTCCAGTTGTGTTGTATGTGTTTATTTATTAAAGTGTTTCCCCGTTTCCCTTTATCCCTATCTCTTTCTATGTCTCAGTCTCTCTCCCTCTTTACTCTCTCCCTCTCTCTCACTTCTCTCCGTGTGTGTGTGTGTGTGTGTGTGTGTGTGTGTGATGACATATGATGCATTTCTTTAAAAATCTGCACCACTTGCTTTAAGACAGATTCTATCACAGGGCCTGGATCTCAACGATTGAGTAGTCTGGTTGTTTACTGAATCCCAGTGACAGTTCTGACTCCACATTCCCTAAATGGTATATTGCTTGGCTGCTCCACCCATTTCTTTTTCTAGTTATGGATTCTGAATTCTTTGTTCAGAATACACTGAAGGGTTCTTGTGTGGCAAAAAAAAAAAATGTTTTTCACAGCCCCATTATAGTAGCTTTTTTTAAATTTAGGATGTGCTTTTACCTGAAGAAAATGCAGATCATCACACAGAGCAAAATAATCCTGTTTAGTGATCAGCATAAGTTCCCAATGAAGCCAAAGAAGACTGTAAACCCTAAAAGGTGAGGCAGCTCAGAGCCACATGTGAGTCTGTGGTATCTGTTTGTCTCCACACATAAACATCTACCCCTAATTAAAACAGTGTATCTTTTAAAAAAGTTCTCTTTCAATGTTGTGTTATGGCCCAATGACCCAATGTATAGTTTATATGAGACCTATATTCAAATGGTAATATTTTAAAATATATTTATCATTTTTATTAAAAGTACTGAGTAGAAACATCAGTACTCCCTGTTAAAGGTTATAGCAAGATTTCTGTCATCCAAGAGAACAGTTTAAATTTTCTTTCCAAGAAAGTCTCCTTTCTCTCACTTCTTTAAGTTCTGAGGCAGGAAGTTAACAGAGAGCTCTAGGAACCCAGAGCTGAGAGGTGACATCCACATGGACACACATTGTTCTGTCCTCCATCTTCTGATTGGGATGCTTCACCTTGAACAGTGAAAGTGGGCAGAAGAGGTTACATAAAGCTAACATTTTTCATAACCACAGAAATGTATCTTAACCCCAAACGAATTAGTTTCCTGTAACCAATGATATGAGTGCCATTTCCCCAAGGAAAGAATGAGACCAAGTGTTATTGGAATGAAGGGGAAGGGACGCTTGTGCTGTAGAAATGGGAATGTGGTTCTACTAAAACATTATGAAAACTGTGGGTCACCTCAGAGAATTACACAAGGTTAATCTCACGTCTGGATGAGCAGAAAAAGAAGCAGAGTTGGTGCAGTAAATCAGGAAAGAAGGGAGGAGAGAAAATAAGGGACATGAGACTAGGAGAGGACAGAGGGTTAAAGAAGTGAGAGAAAGAGGAGAGACGGTAGTAGGATAAATCAAAGAATTTACAATACATTATGAATGAGCACAGTGATTTGTTTCTAAGTAGAATAACATAGGTTGGAAAAAGAATATTTTCAAGTATCATGTGATGCTAATATACATATAACTATCTGCCCTTGTGTGTGTGATTTTTTTAATTATAATTTAAAAATTTTATTTATTTATTTGTTTATTTTTCCATCCAAAAATTTACACTTCCTCCCCTCCTCCCATTCCCCTTCTGCTCCTCCACTCACACTTCTCCCTCCAACTCCCTCCTTAAGAGAGGTCAGGGAACTCTACCCTGTGGGAAGTCCAAGATCCCCCCCCACACACACACACACATCCAGTCCTAGGAAGTTTTGTATCCAAAATAGACTAAGGTCCCAAAAAGCCAGTACATGCAGTAGAAACAAGTTCCAGTGCCTTTATCAATGGCTTCTCAGTCAGCCCCCATTGTCAGCCACATTAAGAGAGTCTGGTTTGACCGCATGTTCATTCATTCCCAGCCAAGCTGGATTTGGTGAGCTCCCATTTGACAGGCACACTAACTCAGTAGATGGACCAACCCCTCGCGGTCCAGACTTCCTTGCTCATCTTCTCACTCCTTCTGTTCTTCAACTGGACCTTGGGAGCTCAGTCCATTGCTCTGATGAGGGTCTCTGTCTCTATCTCCATTCCTCACCAGACAAAGTTTCTATGGTGATATTCAAGATAAACATCAGTATGATAGTGGGGCAATGCCAGTTCAGGCACCCTCTGTTCTGCTGTCCAAGGTCCTAGCCTGGGGCATCCCTGTGGACACCTGGGATCCGCTCTAGAGCCAAGTCTCTTGCCAACCCTAAAATGGCTCCCTTAATGTAGGTATCTTCTTCTCTGATCCTATATCCGCACTTCCTCCATCTCCACCCTCCCACTTCCCCAAGTCCTCTCCAGTCTTTCCTTTCTCCCTTCTCTCTCCCCCTCTCCCCTTCCCCAAACCCTACCACCACTACTATACCTTTCTCCAAGCTCCCAACTTTTGCCTGACAATCTTGTTTGCTTCCAATTTCCAGGAGGATCTATATATGTTTTTCTTTTTGTTCCCCTTGTTATTTAGCTTCTCTAGGCTTGGGAACTATAGGCTTAATGTCCTCTGTTTCATCTAGAGTCCACTAATGAGTGAGTATATACCATATTCATCTTTTTGAGTCTGGGTTATCTCACCCAGGATACTGTTTTCTATTTCGTTCCATTTGTGTGCAAAATTCAAAATGTCATTATTTTTTACCACTGAATAGTACTCTAATGTGTATATATTCTGCACTTTCTTTATCCATTCTTCCATTGAAGGGCATCTAGGTTGTTTCCAGGTTCTGGCAATTACAAATAATGCTGCTATGAACATAATTAAACAAATGCTTTTGTAGTATAATTGGTCATTTCTTGGGTATATTCCCAAGAGTAGTATTGTTATATCCTGAGGTACATTGATTCCCAAAGATGCAGGGCTGGTTCAAACATATAAAATCTATCAATGTAATCCATCATATAAATAAACTGAAAAAAAATGTGATCATTTCATTAGATGCTAAAAAGCATTTGACAAAATTCAACACCCCTTTATGATAAAGGTTTAGAAAGGTTAGGGATACAAGGATCACATCTAAATATAATAAAAGCAATATACAACAAACCAACAGGTAATATCAAATTGAATGGAGAGAAACTCAAAGCCAATCCACTAAAATCAGGAATAAGACAAGGCTTCCCACTCTCAACATATCTCTTCAACATACTGCTTGAAGTTCTAGCAATAGCAATAAGACAAAATTAGGAGATCAAGGGGATTCGAATTGAAAAGGAAGAAGTCAAACTTTTGTTATTTGCAGATAATATGATTGTGTACAGCAGTGACCCAAAAAACTCTTCCAAAGAACTCCTACAGATGATAAATAACTTCAGATATGTGGCAGGATACAAGATCAAATCAAAAAAATCAGTAGCCCTTCTATACACAAAGGATAAAGGAGCAGAAAGGAAAATCAGAGAAACTTCAGCTTTCATGATAGCCACAAATAGCATGAAGTACCTTGGGGTTACACTAACCAAGGAAGTGAAAGATCTATTTGACAAGAACTCTAAGGCTTTGAAGAAAGAAATTAAAGAGGACACTAGAAAATGGAAGGATCTCCCATGCTCTTGGATGGGTAGGAACAACATAGTAAAAATGGCATTTCTACCAAAGGCAATCTCTATCAAAATCTCAACAAAATTTTTCACAGACTTTGAGAGAACAATAATCAACTTTATATGAAAAAAAAACAGGATAGCAAAAACAATTTTGTACAATAAAGGAACATCTGGAGGCATTACCATACCTGACTTAAAACTCTATTACAGAGCTACAGTAATCAAAACAGCTTGGTACTGGCATAAAAACAAAGATGTTGGCAAATGGAATAAAAAAAAAAACGGATATTAACCCACAAAACTATGAACACCTGATTTTCAACAAGGGAGCTAAATGTATACAATGGAAGAAAGAAAGCATCTTCAACAAATGGTGCTGGCACAACTGGATGTCAACCTGTAGAAGAATGAAAATAAATCCATATTTATCACCATGCACAAAACTCAAGTCCAAATGGATTAAAGACCTCAATATAAATCTGACGACACTGAACCTGATAGATGAGAAAGTGGGAAGTAGACTGCAACATATGAGCACAGGAGACCACCTCCTCCAAATGACCCCAGTAGCACAGGCAACAAAAGCAACAGTGAATAAATGGGACCTCCTACAACTGAGAAGCTTCTGTAAAGCAAAGGACACTGTCACTAAGACAAAAAGCATCCTACTGAATGGGAGATCTTCACTACTGTCCAAAATATTTAAAGAACTCATGAAACTGGACACGAAAATTCCAATTAACCCAATTAAAAAAATGGAGTACTGAACTGAAAAGAGAATTCTCATCAGACAAAGTACAAATGGCCAAAAGACACTTAAGGTCATGCTCAACCTCCTTAGCAATCAGGGAACTGCAAATCAAAACAACATTGAGATGCCGTCTTACACCTGTCCGAATGGCTAAAATCAAAAACACCGATGATAGCCTTTGCTGGAGAGGATGTGGAGTAAGGGGAGCACTCATCCATTGCTGGTGGGAAAGCAAACTTGTGCCAATACGTTGGAAATCAGTGTGCTGGTTTCTCATGAATATGTGTGTGTGCGTTTTTAGGAAGGATTGTCTCTGTTGTATGTCCATCTGTGTGTATATGTCTGAGTGTCTGTGTGCTTGCTTCAGAGATGCATACTTTCTCATCATCTATAAATAATTTACATTAACAAGGTTACCAGAGCATAATCTGATCACAGAATCCTGTCTTGAGATCAGGTGAACAGAGAGGCTGGGATTCAAGTTTTGACTTTAGACCCAGAGCCTCCCTTACCCTGATCAAGGCTCTGAAGGCATTTCAGGTCTTTAATATCCCAGTGACCCTCAAAGCACCAGAGGCAGAGAACTCAGCTCAAAAAGACCTATCTTCCTCTTTTAGATGTGTGGCAGACAGTCATATGTGCAGTCTGCTCTTATTTTTTTTTTCATTCAGGTGTGTGTTACTGGACATTAGTAGTGAGATCCAGAACATGCTGTGTTTCAACTACAAAGTAGTCTCAAAAGGATCATAGAGTTCAGACTCAGAATAGGAGTCACCAGCTGAGGGTGAAGTTTCCCTCCACTTCTCCTTATACTCTTCCTTCTGTTTTTTTTTTTTTCATTTAGTTTGATTTATCTTCTATATCCCAACATTCTCAAAATCCATGCTCCGCAAATTGATCCTTTTTTTTTTTTTTGGTTTGGTTTAGTTTTGGTGTATTTGAGATAGGGTTTCTCTGAGCCTGTCCTGGAACTAGCTCTTTGTACAGCATGATAGCTTCAAACTCACAAAAATCAGTCTGTCTGTGCCTCCCAAGTACCAGTATTACAGGTTTGTGCCAACACTGCCCGGCAGTAAATTGATTCTTTACAGAATCAGTTATAAGTGCTGGGTGTCAAGGAAGAAGTAATTGTGTTTCCTGGTGTTTATTTTAGTAGTGCATAAATGCAGTCATAAAAATTATTTTATGTACAAAAATATGATGTTTTATAAGATTGAGCTAGGTAGGCTTGTAGCTTTGTCATAGAGTGCTTAGTGACCATGTGAAAGGCCTTAAGTTTAAGAACCAAACTCACTTAAAAATAGGAATTAAACACTTAGACAAACATCATACTTACTTTCAAAGTCTTCAATGAGCCAGTCTATGACTAGAAAAGGAATGGAAGTGCCCACAGTGAGAAGTGCAGTAATAAAGTTGTGGAGGAGAACCAAGTCTACAGGAGTTCATCTCTTGGATTCAGTAGCAAACAGTTCATCCAAGGTCTACAGCATCCATGGCACAGTTGTGAATAACTACAAACCATGAATCCAATGACAAGTAAGGACAATGTTAGAATGGCTAGAAATGCTAATTGGTTAGAGTGTGTGTGCATAGTACATGGTTTGCACATATGTCAGGAGGCTAGAATGGAGTTTGTGTATGATTAGCAGTTGATTTCTATCTTATTTTTGAGTAAGGATATTACAGTGAACCTGGAGCACAAATGCTGATACAGAATCTTTGGCTGGCAAGAGTTATAGTACTTAGAGTCACAATGCCTCCAGTGCTGGGAATTATAGGATAAACCATCATACCCAGCTTCTAAGCTAAGTGTTATGAATTAAGCTAAGATTTTAACACTGGAGGCAGGTGCCTTAACAATGAGCCAAACTTGGAGTCCTGAATATTATCACTGTACATTGATAAAAGAATTGTAATCTGTAAAAGCAAATATGTATCAATATACATATAATAATTTTTAAAAGAAAATGTATTGCTAATTATGGATTTTTAAACCATTAACTGTCAATATGGAAATGTATACTACATGTACAAATGCTTATATGTCCTCATATAAGACTCTTAAAACTCTGACTTTTTATGAAAATCTGGTAATGGGGAGATGGGCAGGATCTCCAAAAAAGATAGAAAGTAATTACTTATCAGAATATATTGTGTTGAAAGTTTTTCAAGAAAATAAATTCATTAATTATTGAAAATACTGCATTTGATGGTTGGGCATAGTGAAATATAGACTTAATCCATTCACTTGGGAAACAGAAGCAAAAGTCAGTCACCTGAAAAACACAGGGAAACCTCCTGGTTTCCATTATCCTTTCAGGAACCTCCCCCAATGCAAAGTAGCCCTCAGGCTTAGAATGAAAGCCATGGTCTAGTTGAGAAGCCCCATCTCCTCCTCACTGGAGCTCCAGCAAAGCACGGCTATCCTGGTGGTCTTCCTCTGCCTTTTGACGTGTCCCACCTGTAAGTGTTTCAGAGGTTCAGGAGAGAGAACCAGGTACATCATGTATGGAATATTTGACTGATGGTGATGTTGCTTTTCCCCAGGTACACTATCCCAGTTCCAGGTGAAGGAGTCAGTAACTGATATGGTACAGCCATCACAGCATACCAAGACCCTGTCTCTCACCTGCACTGTCTATGTGTTCTCATTAACCAGCTGTCATGTACACTGGGCCCACCAGGCTCCAGGAAAGAGTCTGGAGTTAATGGGAATAATATGGTATAATGAAATGATTATAATTCAGTTCTCAAATCCTAGATCACCATCAGCAGGACATCTCCAAAAACCAAGTTTTCTTAAAACTTAACAGTGTGCAAACTGAGAACAAACACATATACTACTCTACCAGAGACACTGTGATGGACCTCCAAAGTGATCCTGTATAAAACCTACTTACAGAGAGCTCAGAGCCAGCAGGCAGTACCAATGGCCGACAGAGACTCACCATTGCAATATTCTAAAACTTAGTTTTTACTAATTTTAATGCGTCTGAATATTTTTGAAGTCCTATTTTCTACTGTAATGTTTATTTTTCTAAACAATTTGTGATCTCATCTGAACAAGATAGAGAGCAACACACAGGGCAGACATGGCTATGCTATGGTACCAGGATCAATTTGGAAGAGATTCAGAGATCAATGGGAGTGAGGTCCCTAGATTTGTAACAGAGCTTCAATTAATTCTCCAGTTAGAGAAGAATTTAGGATTTTAGTAAAAGCCAACAGATCATGCAGGAATACGCTGGTAGATCCTATAAACCATTAACCTTGATTTCCTCCATCTCTCTATCATCTTCACATGAAACATGAACATCAGTTTTAACATTGATCCTGGTTATACTCTGGTACTTATACCATGGAACTTAAGCAGCTAGAGATAGCAGCTGAGCTTCAGGAGCCTGCAGGATGTTCTTGGCTAACATACTGCTTAAGGTGTCCTTGAGCCTCAAGTCCCTTTCTGGAAATGCTGTCAAATCACATTGTAATTTGTAGCTCTTAGGATCTATTCTGGTCTCCTCAGATCCCTGGTGTATAATCATTTTTTTTGGCTAAAATAAAATACCCTACCTCTACCAAGGTATTCAAACACATTTTAAAAGTTTACAGGATTTTGATTTTATCATGTAGATGCATTTCTCTCTCTATCATTTCCTCCACAGACTTTTTACTTACACCAATTCACTTGCAAATAAGTTTTGTGGTCCCTGCAATGATATGTGAATCACAGATCCTTGATCTGAATATCAGATATCCCAATTTGTGCCATTCAGGGATTTAGAGAAAGGCTTGTATATTGTGGGCTATCCCCCATCACATTGTGGTGTAGGAGGTCCTTCTGTTTATGTATTGCATTCATTGGTTAATCAACAAAGAAACTAGTTGGCCTGATAGGGCAGAACTTAGGTAGGCAGAGAAGACAAAACTGAATTCTGGGAGGGAAAAAAGAAGACAGAGAGACTCCATGGAGACCCCAGGTCAGATATGCTAAGCCTTTCCCAGTAAGCCACGACCTCATGGTGAACACAGATTAATAGAAATGGGTAAAATCAAGATGTGAGAGTTAGCCAAAAGGAGGCTAGTGTTAATGGTCAAGCAGTGTTTTAATTAATACAGTTTCTTTGTAATTATTTCATAAGTAAGCCAGGTGTGTGGCAGGGACAAGCAAGGGGCCGCCACCTCCTATAACAGGAAAGTCCAGTGCCCTTCCTGTTACATCTAGGTTGAGCAAGGTATACATCCAAAGAGAAAAGGATTCCAGGAAGCTAGTACATGCAGTAAAGACAAATCACAGTGCCACTATCAGTGGCCCCTCAGTCTGCCACAACTGTCACCAACATTCAGAAGGACTAGTTCATGTGCTCATTCACTCCCAGTCTAGTTGGAGTTAGTGAGCTACCATTAGCGAAGGCAAACTGCCTCAGTGGATGAATCCCTCATGGTCTTGTATTCCTTGCTCATACTCTCAGTTCTTCCACTCTTCAGCTTTATCTTAGGATCTCAGTCCAGTGCTCCAATGTGGGTCATTGCCTCTGTTTCCATCTGTTGTTGGATAAAGGTTCTTTTAGGTCCCCTCAGTATTGGAGCAGGTTGTGTAGCAGGGTTCCACGGAGCTCAGAGTCCCATGGTCCTTATTCTATGTACCATTGTATCATTATTATTGAGCTTGTCTGTAAACAAAAGTGGGAACATAATTTTAAAAATAAATCTATTGAGGTATTTTCAGCATACTATAATCTCTGATTACTAATGTATATTTTGCTGTACATTACAATAGCTGTCTTGTGAGTAAATACTGGTGAAACCATTGTCTTCTAAGATAGTAACACCTTCATTCCCCTGATGTTCCCATCAATATTACATCATACAATTTTGCTAGTCACTTTGAAGTTTATATACTGAAATATTTAAGTTTCTGGATGATTTGTCCCAGCTCTTTCCACCTTAGAAGGATGCTAACTGAAAATTTATGATGGATTTTATAATTTTTATATTTTTTTTTGCTTATAGCTTGTTTGCCTTCAGCTTTCCTGGTTAAACACCTGTGTCTTCTATGGTGGGGAAACTATGGTATAAATGATCTTTGCTTCCCACAATCTTGAAGCTCAGAAGATTTTCAAGAACTATTAATTAGATGTGTTTTTAACAAATTCATAAAACATAATTTATGATTATTGTCATCTGTGTCCTCTAGAGATCCTACTATTGTAGCATAGGCCTGGGAGGCCCAGTAACATACCTCCTCCTCCTATGCAGTCTTAATGATGGGAATCCCAAATGCCCATTCACTGTTCAACCAGTATCTTGTATTTATCTTCCTGGTACCTCTTTATTAAGCAGTCCCCATATAATAAGCAGAGACTATCAAGGGCCCTGCACTTGTCTCACTAATCCAGCACAACAATACATTGAATGATCATGCACATTTTATTCTGTGCACATCTCCACTAAGGAATCCTCTCTCTCTCTCTCTCTCTCTCTCTCTCTCTCTCTCTCTCTCTCTCTCTCTCTCTCTCTTTCTCTCTCTCTCTCTCTCTCTCTTTCTCTCATTTTGTACTAGTCCCAAGATGAACTTATTATCATGGAGCTACAGTGTAGCACCTGTAATAGTGTGTATTACACCTTCATTAGCATTATTTTGTGGAGGTTGCCTTGATTTTGCTAAAGATCACAGTTAGCAAAAGCTTACTTAAGCATTTTTTTTGGAGATTCATTTTGTCTTTAAACCATTCAGTTATTCATTATGAACTATTTTCCTTCATTTTAAAGAATTGTGTACTCTGTTTGTATACAATGAAATATGATCACACCTCTATGCTATTTCCCCTCAACTCTCTTTCGTATCCTCACCAATGTAAGTTTATCACCATTTCATGACATGTACAAGGTCAGTTAATGTTGGTGATATGTGCATATGTGTGGAGACAAGCATTGCCACATAGGAAACTACCAATCACTACAGTCTCAGTAAAGAAGCATTCTTCTTCTCCAGGAATTGTCTACATCCAACATCTCCTCGGTAAGTGGTAAAGTAAGGGAATAATCTCCACTGGGGTTTTAACTAGCTTGGTCTTATGTAGGGATTAAACATGAAACAGCAGCCATTATGATTCATAAATGTGATTACCATGTCCAGTGGACAGGATTTCCCAGCTCTGTTCCCCATGGTCCACCTCTTACATTCTTTCTGCCTCCTCTTTCTCTGTGTTCTGGGAGAATAGGAGGAATATGAATAGGACTAGAAAATTTATATGTCAAACAATATAATAAAGATTGGGTGAACAAACACTGCCTTTTTTGCCAAATAAAAAACCTAGATTATGTGTGTTTGGTGTTATGGCTTCAGTTTTTAAGATTTGGAACTAGAATGGAAACTGTAGGAGAGGAAGACATCTTAAGTGTAAAACGAATCAATGTCAGAGGAATATAGATGATTTTAACTCAAAATCAAGTTGTACTAAGAGAAAGGAGATGAGTAGGAAGAAAACAACAGACTTAAAAAATGTTAAAAACTTAAAAAAGAACAAGGTCTTTCTAAATCTTTGTTGGCAAGTGGTCGATAGAATTAACCAGACTAGCTTTAATATAAAATATTCAGCTTTAATAAGGGGAAGAAAAGGGGAACTTACAAAGACAGAGTTCTAGTGAAGCACAGGAAAACAAAAAGGGAAAAGAAGCACACATCAATGGTTTTATAGGTTATTTGGGCCCCAGGGGGAACACACCCCACAAACAAGGTAATTGGTTGAGATTCCCCATCATCTCCTCCTTTTGTCTAAATAAGACAGAACCAAACCAAATACAACTATATACAATAGGAACAAACTACAAATAACAAACAATATTAAGCAAGAAACATATAACAAAAGTTTTACCAAACATTCTATCTCAAGGAGTTTAAATAATGTAGAGAGTAACTACTATTATCTAATCTTCAACTCCATCAACGATATGAGAAGGGAAGTAATATTACTTAAGCAACCAGGAAGTACAAACAAGAATCTTCCAAAATGTGCAACAAATGACAGAGACAACTAGCTACCTGGGCAATCACCCAAAGTCTCATTAGCAATGTTGAGGCAACCAACTTTGGCAAAGGCCTAACATAACTGACATACCATTATCAAAGGCAAGGAACATTTTTAGAACTATCCTACCCTGTCTTGGTAAGATAAGACAATCATGTTTTATCCACTTATGGATATTTTGTTTCTTTGTCATAAGTCAAGGTATGGGCTTTTCTTTTGCCCAAAGGCTAATTGTGCCAAGAAGAAGACAAGCTCCCAGTGGAGTGTCTTTGGTACTCAACGTTCTCTTGGGAGTAGAGTGGTGTTGCCAGGAGTGATTGTGTCTCATTGGCACGAAATTCTAGGTTATATTAAAGGCCATTTTCTACAGCTCTACTAATAGGTTGAAGACTATACTATCTATACTAAATATAATCTCTATGTAACTAAAAGACCTGATTATCCTAAATATAAATATGACAAACATATATGACTATTGATTTATAATTCTCAATACCTATCTAACTTGAGGACTAAGAGAATAAACAACTGTGCAAATTATGAGAACAATAATCTCCAAATGTAAACAATGCCATTACATAAATAATATCAGAGGTAGAAATGTACATTGCAATATGGTAAATATAACAATACTTATTTATAACTCTAACTCTAACTCTCTCTCTCTCTCTCTCTCT
>NW_026068417.1:46278-59855 GCF_014885135.2 Alexandromys fortis | reverse complement strand
TATTATTATTATTCTGTTCCATATCATGGCTCCTGAACTGAGACAGAAACTCTGAGATATCTCTTATCAACATGGCTTGGAATTGAAGAGGGACTGAGCCATAGTCCAACTCCAAAACCAGCTCTACATATTTATTAAAAATGTATATCAATACAGATTAAAAAATTATACTTACATTACCTATTTAGTTTCATTGCTGATACTTAGTGGGTCGTAACTAGTTTCCATTCGTGAGTGTTTAAATATACAGGATCCCTTAAATTATTTGAAGATGAGTGTTTTCCTGTGGAGATAAGTAAAGAACCCTGCCCCCAACTTATATGTTATTTTTTTAACCATCAGTATGATTATCTTCCTTGTGAATGAATGGTTATATTTCTTTTACAAAGGGCTTCTCCTCTTGAAACCGAACCTTTATTAATTTTGATGGTACCCACAATTTTTCATCTCCTGTGGAGACAAGAGCAAAACCTGTTACCCAATGCAGCACATCTCCTGGCTTCCATTGCAAAGTCAGCACATCCTTGAAATAAACTGGTTGATTTAATTCAGTAGACTTTTCCATTATCCAATGTCTTTCTGAAGCCGTTGTCCACTTCTCATTAGCATTGAGAAAATTCAAGGTTAATAAAGGATTGTGTAACCTATTTCTGTTTTTTTTCCACCCCTTTCTGTTTGTTTAACATATCCTTTTTAATTCAATTGGATCTTTCTAAAACTGCTTGACCTGTAGGATTGTATGGTATACCTGTAACATGCTTAATATTGTAATAAGCAAAAAACTGTTTCATTTTCCTAGATACATAAGCTGGACCATTATCCATCTTTATTTGAGAAGGTATACCCATGATTACATAACTTCTAATAAATTAAGATTACTGAATCAGCTTTCTCTGAGCTTAAAGCAGTTGCCCATTGAAAACCTGAATATGTGTCAATGGTGTGGTGTACATATTTTAATTTGCCAAATTCTGCAAAGTGAAACACATCCATCTGCCAGATTTCATTCCTTTGAGTGCCCTTTGGATTAACCCCTGCAGGCAGTGGTGTTTGATTATAGAAAAAGCAAGTAGGGCATTTCTTTACAATCTCCTTAGCTTGCTGCCATGTAATAGAAAACACTTTCTTCAAGCCTTTGCTATTAATATTAACATGATTTTTTTTTTATGAAATTCGGAAGCCTGCAGCACACTACCAATCAACAGTTGATCAATTTCTGCATTACCCTGTGCTAGAGGACATGGCTAACCCTTATGGAATCAGATGTATGTTATATACATAGGTAAAAGTCTGTTCCTGATCATGTCTTGTACCTGAATAAACAATGAGGTCAGTTCTGTATTCAGGTATAAATTCAGCAGTTTCAATATGTAAGATAACTCTTTCTGCATATTGTGAGTCAGTAACTATATTAAGAGGTTCTTTAAAATCCCTTAGCACCATAATAATGGCATATAATTCTGCCTTCTGAACAAAATCATAAAGACTTTGTTCCACCTTACTCAAATCTTCTGATTTGTAACCTGTCTTCCCAGACTTATTAGCATCAGCATAAACTGTACGGGCTCTGGATATTGGAGCATCACAGATGATTCGAGGAAGAATCCAAGAAGTTCTCTTTATAAAGTTAAGCCTCTTGCTTTTGGGAAAGTTGTTATTAATTTCTCCCAAAAATTAGCACAAGCTCTTTGCCATGGTTCATTATCTTCCCATAATTTCTTTAGTTCTTCAGCAGTGAAAGGCACTATAATTTCTGCTGGGTCTATGCCTGCTAGTTGTTGAAGTCTCAACTTGCCTTTTATAATTAATTCAGATACTTTTTCCACATAAGTTTTTAATTTCTTACTTGGTTTATGTGGTAAAAAGATCCATTCTAAGATAATATATCTCTCTGCATTAAAATTCCTGTAGGAGAAATTTTGGAAGGTAATATGATGAGAATACAACTGAGCTCTGGATTCACCCTGTCCACATGTGCCTGTAGTAATTTTTCCTCAATCAATGTCAGTTCCTTTTTTGCTTCAGCTGTTAATTCCATGGGATGGTTCAAGTCTTTATCACCATCCAAGGTTTTGTTCAAATGAATTATTAGATCAGGTGTTAACCCAACAGCTGGTCATAGGCTGTAAATGTCCCCTAACAGTCTTTGAAAGTCATTAAGAGTCTGTAGCCAATCTCTCTTAATTTGTGCCTTTTGTGTCTTATTTTTTTTTACAAACCTATTTTATAACCTAGATAATTAACAGAATCTCCTCTGAATTTTTTCAGGAGGAATCTGAAATCCCAATTTAGGTAAAACTATCTTTATTTCTTCAAACAGTCTGTTCAAGGTATCCATGTTTGAATCAGATAACAGAATATCATCCATGTAATGATAATTTATATACTTGGGAAATTGCTTGTGTATTATTTCCAATGGTTGATTTTCAAAATATTGGCACAGGGTGGGACTGTTCAACATGTCCTATGGGAGGATGGCCTCGTAGGTTGAGAATTATTATAAGTAGGCACTGTGAAGACAAACTTTTCTCTATCTTTTTCTTGTAAAGGTATAGTGAAGAAACAATCCTTTAAATCAATAACTATGAGAGGCCATCCTTTTGGTAATAAAGAGGGCAAAGGAATTCCAGATTGCCGAGGGCCCATAGGTTGATTAACCTTGTTGATAGCCCTGAGATCTGTCACCATTCTCCATTTAACAGATTTTTTTTTCTTAACCACAAATACAGGAGAATTCCAAGGGCCAGTAGTTTCTTCTATATGTTGAGAATCTAATTGCTCATATACCAGCTGTTCTAAAGTCTGCAACGTTTCCTCAGCTAAAGGCTATTGCTTTATCCATATTGGTTTCTCAGTCAACCATTTTAGAGGCAGGGATGTTGGTATCTTTGAAGGGGTATCAATTGCTTTGTGTTCTTGTACAGTCCAAAGAGCCTGTTTCTGCCATCTGTAATATATTTTAATATTTTTCCTCAGAAATATAGGCTCTAGAAGCAGCAGGAATATTAATTTGTATATTCCATTGATGTAATAGGCCACAGCCCCATAAATTCACTGCAATATTGGCTACATATGGCCTTACTTTTCCTATTTGTCCTTCTGGCCCTATGCATTCAACCCATCTTGTCCTTTGCCTTACTTGAGATAGGGTTCCAATTCCCAGGAACTGAACATTTACATCCTGAAGAGGCCAATACAGATGCCAAGATTCTGGAGTAATGATACTTACATCAGCACCTGTGTCCAGCAGGCCAGTAATAAAAATTCCATTTACACTCACTCTTAGCTTTGGTCTTTGTTTACTTTCAGAAGTCTGCCAAAATACATGTAACTCATCCTTCAGACTATTATTGCTTGTTACAGCAGGCATGGGGCTTTCTAATTTTCTTGACAACGCATATTCTCTGCAATAACCGGAAATGACTGGACCACATTCGCTATAGGGGCCTCCCAGAGGCCCCCCATTTCATTTCTCGATGGTAACGGGTTGTCTTGTCTATCTCTTGTTGACCTACACTCATTCGTTCAATGTCTTCCTTTTCCACATCTCCTACATAAACCTGAAGGCTGAGTCCTCCTATTTCTGTTATTTCTAGAAGAGGCATTATTATTATTTTGGAAATCCATTGCCTGCAATTCCTTTTCATATGTCCAATTTTTCCACAAGTAAAACATTTGGTATCTTGATGCCTTCTTTTACCATTGGAAATTGCTTCTTCTAACCATGCTTCAGTGCCGTAGTCAAATTTATCAACAGTCATTGTATGTAAGGCCCATTCATCCAAGGGCACTGATCTTATCTTTATGGGGTCCGTGATCCTTTTGCACTATATATTGCCGTTCTCATAAGCCAAAGACTCAATAATTATATGCCTTGCTTCTGTGTCAGTTATCTCTATTTGTACAGCTTTAGTTAGACTTTGTAAAAAGTCACTAAAGGGTTCTCTCTGACCCTGTTTAACTCTGATATATGATTCCATTCTCTGTCCTGGGTCTTGAAACCTTTAAGGCTGCTGTAGTACATATTGATAAGGTGTGTTCATCATAATTAGTTTGTTCTAGAGGATCAGAGAAAAGTCCTTCACCTAGAATTTGATTTAGAGAAATCTCAATTCCCTTTGCTCTTTCCTGTTGTTATAAAAGTCTAGCCTCTTGTCTGAAGAAGCATTTCCAATGCAATTATGGTCTGCTCTCAAACTGCTGATATCAATAGCACCCAATCGTGGGGAGTGGCCTTGTTACTGATAGACCAGGATTTTAGCATCTAACAAAAGATGGATGTAGTCCAAAATCCATAACAGCTTGTTTAATTTCTTTCAGATCATTCGTACAGATGGGCTCCCATTTATGTTCCTTGATGACCCTGGGGTTTTTGGAACCAGTCACCTTTTCTGATGTTATTACTGGAAAGGCAGGTAGAGCTTTATGGAAATTATCCTGGAGAGTTTAACTCACTGATGGAATTAAATTTTGCCTTCCTGTCATTTTCTCCTGTTCATCAGAGTTTAGAATTTCCTCAATCTTTTCAAATCTGTTTATAATTGCCTTCTGCAAGGCCTGAATCTCCAGTCCAGAATTATGCTCCAAATCCTTCATTGAGGATTCTAAGGTATGAAGTTTGTCCATTTGAGATAATATCTCATCCTTGGATATAATTTTCATGGTATGAATTGTGCCTTCTTGTATTGACAATCTGTCAGTCAATTGGTCATATCCTTTAGACAAAATCCAGTTGTCACATTAAGCAGTTTCACTTCTCTCAAATAATATTTCAGTACCCACACACAGGGACTGAAGTTTACAATCCAAATCAGCTGTTCCCTCCTCCACTGCCATGAATCTCTCCTTAATATCAAACTGTACCTTTTCTAAATTTTTGCTCAGTTGACAGAGTCATATTAGACAAAGATCTATTCTCTTCCTTGAGAACTTCAAACTCTTTCTTGAAAAGGTTGGTGTCAGTCTGAATTGTCTTTAAGCATTCACCCTCTGCCCTAAGAATCCTGGATTCATCCTGTAAGGACTTTATCATTTTTCTATTGTCTAAGCATATCATAAAGAAAAGACCAAAAATGAGACAAAGAGCAAGCCCTATAAATATCCAAGTCAGGGACATATCATATGTATCCTGCAATATCTCAGCCATAGAACTATTAAAGAGGCTGTAGAAGCCTTCAACAGTGATATTGTCAGACATTTTCAATAAAATCTGTATTTATTTTTATTTATTTATTTATTTTAATCAAAAGAAATTCTACCTGTAATGACCGTTGCCTGCCAGTAGGTGGCAGGGTGCACCTAAATCCATGTGGTCGGGAAAGTCAGAACCAGGGAAAAAATCCTAAAAAATATAAACTCACAGACCATGTGCTGTGTGGGCTATAGCTACAGGAGGGCGGGGTTGTAGGCTGGACTCAGCCAGGGTGGCTTGGAGGGCAGTGCCCAAGGGGGTAGAGTGGCCATGAGGGCATACTCAGCTCAAGACATGTGCCCTGTGGTCCGTTTACTGGTTTGCTCACACCTTACTTCCTCCATCACGGCGCAGCGCGGGCAGTAATGGCTTGTAAGCCAGGTGCTGCAGGCAGAACCAGCAGTCACCACCCAAAAGGCTCTGAGGTGGGGGCGGGTATCTGAAAATCCTCATGTTTGGAGCCAAACTGTTGGCAAGTGGTCAATAGAATTAACCAGACTAGCTTTAATATAAAATATTCAGCTTTAATAAAGGGAAGAAAAGGGAAACTTACAAAGCCAGAGTTCCCATGAAGCACAGGAAAACAAAGAGGGAAAACAAGCACACATTGATGGTTTTATTGGCTATTTGGGGTTCTGAGGGAACACACCCCAAAAAACAAAGGTGATTGGTTGAGATTCCCCATCAAATCGTATTCAAAATCCTAGGTTAAGCTAATTATATTAATTGGAGAAATGAAAACGAGGCTAGCACAACATAAAGGGAGTCATGAGTTGCCTGGTGTAAACAAATGAGAAGATAATGGCAGAGAGTTTAAAAGAATCAAAGAGAGAACATCAGGAAGCAAAAAAGTGAGTCTGATGAAAACAGAAATGTCTGCATAGTAACCACAAAGTGGTAGAGAAACAGTGACAAGACATGTCTTACTGTAAGTGTCCAGTTGCCTAAGGACAGCATTGTCTCAGAAGTGAGAAAATTCTAAATTGTTCCCATCACAGTCATGGAGTTCTGTAAACATTACCTGGAAGGTCAGACCCTATCCAGAAGACACACCAGGGAGAAGACATGTCCAGACCAGACAGACAGACTGAACTCATATCACACAGACATGAGTGGAACTACTTAATTATACATTTATACAAAGAAGACATGACATCATGGAAAGAAAGCAAATTGTGTACATATGCACAAAAAGAACAAAACAAAAGGTCATGAATCCTTAATCAGGAAAGTATGAATAACAAACTACAATAATGTGTTGGTTTCTATAAATGTCATCATTGATTTTGAATACTTGTATCTGCTCTGAGTAATGCCTTCCTCTGAGATCCAACTCCAGGGCTTGGTATAGTGATGTAGTTGGGTCTTCTTTCTATCTGTTGCTTTCATTGGTTAATTAATAAAGAAAACTGCTTGGCTGGATAGGGCAGAATTTAGATAGGCAGAGTAGACCGAACAGAATGCTGGGAAGAAGGGAAGTGAGGCAGATGCTATAGCTCTCCTCTCCAAGATGGATGCAGGTTAAGATTCTTCTTGGTAAGTCACCATCTCATGGTGGTATACTCATTAATAGAAACGGGTTAATCAAGATGTGAGAGTTAGCCAGGAAGAGGCTAGACCTAATGGGCCAAGCAGTGTTTAAAAGAAAATGTTTCCATGTAATTATTTTTTTAAAGCTAGTGGTTGGCTGGTAGCTGAGCGGTGGGAAGAGGCCTGCAGCTCCGTCTATAGTATAGCAAGAAGACATGAAAATAAGTCTTTTCTGTGATCATGAAAACCATGCCTGCTGACCCTACAACTCTGGCAGTGGAGACCAGTCCTGGATTCCCAAGTCCCCCAATTCAGTGATCACCACTAAACACAGAACACTCACTAAGGACTTGAGGCTCAGTTTGTTTTTCTTTGTCATTATGTTAAAAGGTAATTCATAGAGATAAGATGCTGTGTTTTGTTTGGTCATGAGAAGAAAAAAATGGCTCCTGGACAGTTTCATCACCAGATTTTTCTTTGCTTTCAGGTATCCAGTGTGAAGTGCCCCTGTGGGATCCTGGGGGAGACTTAGTACAGCCTTGAAGGTCCCTGTGATTCTCCTATACAGACTCTAGATTCACCTTCAGTGACTAATGAATTAATGGGTTGGTCAGGATGGAGGGATGGGGCTGGAGTGGTAAGCATTTATTAATGGTGGTAGTAGTTCAATCTACTATGTTGATGACATGAAGGGCCAATTCACCCTCTTCAGAGACAATTTCCAGATCACTCTGCACCTGTCAATGAGCATTCTGGGTTCTGAGGACACTACCACATATCCTCTGTAAAGTACACTGTGAGTGAATACTACTGTGAGCTCAAACACAAACCTAACTGCAGAATCCTAAGGACCAGGAGTGGGTGCTAAAAGCTCACAGAACTCAGGTTCACAGAACCTCTTCAGAGAGACATAAAATCTGGACACCTCTATGTCTTGTCTCTCTCTTTACATAACATTCAGGATTCTCTCTACATGTGTCACATATAGTAATTCTTGAAGTGTCTGAATGTTTATTCAAATTTCTGTTTTCTAGTGTGATGTGTGTTTTTAAATTATTTATTAAACAGTTTTCTCCTCTCTCTACCTTCCTTCCTCCCCTTCTCTGTGTATGTGTGTATTTGTGTCCATGTTGATATGTGATTTATTCATCTATCAGACTGCACCATATTTATAAAGACAACGTCTATCACCGGACCTGGATCTAACAAAAGGCTAGACTGGTGGACCAGTAAACCCCAGTGATTATTCCTCCTGTACATCCCCCAGATCAGATAACTTGGTTGCCATACAGCTCTTTTTTGCAGTCTTGGAAACCTGAAATCATAGTTTAGATCTGAATCAACAGCTCTGTTGTGGAATAATCTGAAGTGCAGAGCTATTTTCACAGTTCTGTTAAAGTGGCTTTTTAAATTTAGGATATGCTCTGATATGCACAAAATGCATATAATCACACAAGGTAGATGTGATTCTGTAGTGAACAGCATAAGATCTGGGAGAAGCTGAAGAACCTGGAGACTATAAATTCTAGAACTCAGGGCATCTCATAACCACACATGAGTCCCAAGGACCCTGTGACCTCTGTTTTTCTCCACAATCACTGCAGCGTTCACACAGAAGCATATACAAATATCTTAAAATAAAACATTTATTAAAAAGTTTCTCATTCATTCCTGGGAGATAGCTCAATGGGAAAGTTATGGTGTAGTATACATGAAGCTTTTATTCAAAAACCATTAATCCAGAGGGGTAAGTGTGTGCTCGCCTGGGAATGGAGTACAGGGCCCCTCCTGCTCCCGCTGCAGGGGCCTGTTCCACACTATCCTGCCCCCCCACGTCTGCCCTTTTGTCTGTGAGGTCCTTGGCCCAGCAAGAGTTCCTGCTCCTGTACTGAGGAAACACATCCTGAGGGTAAGTTTGTGCCTAACTGACCAGAAAGTTCCAGGCACAGAGTACTGGGCCCCTCCAGCTCCTGCTGCAGGGGCTTCTTTGTTCCACATGACCCTGCCTCCCCCAAGTCTTCCCTTTTGTCTGCAAGGTCCTTGGCCCAGCAAGAGTCCCTGCTCTTGTACTGAAGAGATCTATCCAGAGGGGTAAGTGTGTGCTCACCTGGCTGGACATTCCCAGGAACGAGTACAGGACCCCTCCACCACCTAACTAAACATTTTTGGCCATTCAGTGGGTTGTCTCCCAGGCTAATGGCTTTCTCTAGTTACCCCATCTCATCTTGCCCCCAAGCATTCCTTTCCATCTACAGGATCATTAGATCCACCATCACAGCCTGCTTCAGGACAGAGGGGATCTAAAAGCCAGCTCCAGTGCTTGGGAATACTAAGAAAGGGCAGACCAAGAAAATCCCCCAAGTACAGTCACTCACAACAAAGATTTGACAAAATGCCAAGACTCTCCTGGCTGCATTTGAAGGAAGAAATAGGCAGGCACCAATGCAAGAATTCCTCCAACAATGTGAAAAGGAGCATGACAACACCAGAATCCATTGTACACGCAACAGGAAAATGTGATCACCCTATTCCAGAAGAAGTAGAAGAAATAGACTTTAAATATAACATCGTGAAAACAATAGAGGCTCTTAAACAAAATGTGAAAAACTCCTTTAAAGAAATGGAAGAGAAGACAAAAAAAGTTAGAAGAAATTAATAAATCCCTCAAAGATACCCAAGAAAACACTATCAAACAGGTAATGAAAACTATTCAAGACTTGAAGAACAAAATGGAGGCAATAAACACACACACACACACACACACACAAACCAAGGGACGCCTGGATATAGAAAATCTGAGAAAACAAAAAGGACCTATGAAGTCAAGTATATTCAACAGAATACAAGAGACAGAAGAAAGAATCTCAAAAGCTGAAGATACTATAGAGGAAATAAACTTACCGATCAAAGGAAACAGCAAATCCAACAAATTCTTAACACAAAACATCCAGGAAATCTGGGACACCATGAAAAGACCAAACCTAAGGATAATAGGGGTAGAAGAAGGAGAATTACAGCCCAAAGGCCCAGAAAATATATTCAAAAAATTTATAGGAAAAAAAAAAAAACTTTCCCAACCTAAAGAAGAATATTCCTATTAAAAGACAAGTAGCATACAGAACACCAAATAGAGTGGATCAAAAAAAAAAAAAACCCACTGGCCATATAATAGCCAAAACACAATTCATACAGAATAAGAAAAGAATATTAAGAGCTGCAAAGGAAATAGTCAAGTAACTTATAAAGGTAAACCTATCAGAATTATACCTGACTTCTCTATGGAAACCATGAAAGCCAGAAGGTCTTGGAAAGATGTGCTGCAGACACTAAGAGACCATGGATGTGAGCCCTGACTACTATACCCAGCAAAGCTTGTATTCACCATCGATGGAGAAAACAGGATATTCCAGGACAAAAACAGATTTAAACAATATGTAGCCACAAACCCAGGCTTACAGAAAGTACTAGAAGGAAATCCAAATCCATGGAAGCCAACGACACCCATAATAACACAGACATCTGACAACCCTCCACCAGCACAATCCAAAGAAGGGAAACACAAACACTACCAACAAAAAAAATTGACTAGAATTAGCAACTTGTCATTAATATCCCTTAATATCAATGGACTCAATTCACCTATAAAAAGGCATAGGCTAAGAGACTGGAAACAAAAACAAGATTGAACATTCTACTGTTTACAAGAAACACACCTCAACAACAAAGACAGACACTATCTCAGAGTAAAGGGTTGGGAAAGTGTTTTCCAATTAAAGGGACCTAAGAAACAAGCTGATGTGCTATCCTGATATCTAACAAAATTGGTTTCAATTTAAAATCCATAAGAAAAGTTGGAGAAGGACACTTTACACTCATAACAGGAACAATTCTTTTGGATGAAGCACATTCCTGAATATCTGCACCCTTAGGTTCCACTGTTATGATATTCAGGGTCAGTGTGAGGATTAGCTTACATGGTTGCTCCTGAGAAGGATGAACAGGATAAAGTTTTTAATGAGATTTTGGACATAAAGTATATCAGAACCAATACCTCTATTCTAATCCCAAGGATTTTACTTTTGAACAAGAATATCCAGAACATTTTATGCAGAGCCTACCAATATTAATTAAAAGACTTCATATATTCACACTAAGGTAAATAAATTATTGAACAAATAGGCACATGCAAAGTTATCCCTCTGGAGTAGTAAAGAAGTAGCAGTTATTTATAGAGATGCCTTTGAAATTCTCTTCTCTTCAGTATATCCTCTGATTTGTTCTAGATAATTTATAGAAAAGGAGATACCTAGATGACACCAGAAAAACTGTTATTGCAGCAAAGGCCCAAAAGGGTAGGCAGGATTGATCTGTGTTTCCCCAAATTCTGAATGATGATGAGATAATGTCACTTCAAAGTAACAACTAAACAAATTTGAAAAAAGAGATTTTACAAATCATGTATAGGGGCAGGCCAAGGTGGGGCAGCAAACCACTGGCGCAGACGGAATTAGACCGGAGCAGGAGGTGGCAGACACCAGGGACCGGCGCACAACTCCAAGAGCAGATCGCCCCACTACAATTAAAGCAAAGAGGTAGGCCTTTGGTTTGCGAAGTCCCTGGCAAACAGGGAGCCTGGTCCTGTTCCTGAAGACCCTTCGGAGGGGCGAGAGGGAACTTGGCCCCTGGCAGGAGCCAGGAAAAAGAGTGAAAGCATTTTGTAAGAGGAGCCCCTGGTGAACAGGGAAACCTGATCCGATTTTAAAAGACCCATTAAATAGCTTTGATAGGAGGAGATGGGCAGGCGCCAAGACAAGAATTCACCCAATAATCCAACAAACAACATGAAAACACCAGAACCCAATGATCTTACAATAGATGGATTTGAACACCCTAATATGGAAGAAGTGGAAAAAATTGACTTTATGAAAGCAATAGAGTCCATTAAACAGCATTTAAAAAACGCCCTTATAGAAATGGATGAGAAATATAACAAAAAGTTTGAAGAAATGAGTAATACGTACATGATACCCTGGGAAACCAAGAAAAAAATGATCAAACAGGTAATGGAAACAGTTCAAGAATTGAAAACTGAAATGGAAACAAGGAAGAAAACACAAACTGAGCACCAGCTGGAAATGAAAATTCCAGGTCAACAAGCAGAGCCTACAGAAACAAGCATAATCAAGAGAATACAAGAAATAGAAGAAAGAATCTCAGATTCTGATGATACCATAGAGAAAATAAATGCACTGATCAAAGAAAACAGCAAAGCCAACAAATTCTCATCACAAAACATTCAGGAAATATGGGACACAATAAAAAGACTAAACATAAGAATAATAGGAATAGAAGGAGAAGAGTCACAGCTCAAAGGCCCAGAAAATATTTTTAACAAAATTATGGAAGAAAACTTTCCCAACATAAAGAAAGGTATTCCTTTGAATATTCAAGAAGCATACAGAACACCAAAAAGACTGGATCAAAGAAAAACATTCCCTTGCCATATAATAATCAAAACACAAAATATACAGGTTAAAGAAAGAATATTAAGAGCTGAAAAAGAAAAGGGGCAAGTAACTTATAAAGGTAAATCGATCAGACTTACACCTGACTTCTCTATGGAAACCATGAAAGCCAGAAGGTCCTGGATAGAGGTACTGCAGAAGCTAAGAGACCATGGATACAAACCCAAACTACTATACCCAGCCAAGCTATCGTTCACTATCAATGGAGAAAACAAGACCTTCCAGGATAAGAACATATTTAAACAATATGTAGCCACAAATCCAGCCCTACAGCAGGTAATAGAAGGAAAATTGCAACCCAAGGAATCCAACATTGCCAACACTGCCTACAACAACTCAGGCATCTAACAACCCTTCACCAGCACAACTCAAAGAAGGGAGACACACAAACTCTAATACCAAAAAACAATAAGAATAACTGGAGTAAACACCCACTGGTCATTAATATCACTTAATATTAATGGTATCAATCCACCTATAAAAAGGGACAGGCTGAGATTGGATACGAAAACAGGATCCAACATTCTGCTTTTTGCAAGAAACACATCTCAACCACAAAGACAGGCATCTACTCAGAATAAAGGGTTGGGAAAAAATCTTTCAAGCAAATGGTCCTAAGAAAAAAGCAGGTGTGGCCATACTAATTTCTAACAAAACGGACTTCAAACTAAAATCAATCAGAAAAGATGGAGATGAACACTTTATACTTATAACAGGAACAATTCATAAGGATGATGTATCAATCCTGAATATCTATGCCCCTAATAAAAAACCACCCACTTATCTAAAAGAAAAATTACTAGAACTCAAGGCAGACATCAAACCACTCACACTAGTAGTAGGAGACTTCAATACACCTCTCTCTCCAATGGACAGGTCAATCAGACAGAAACCTAATAGAGAATTAAGAGAAATATTGGAGGTAATGAAGCAATTGGACTTAACAGACATTTATAGAACACTCCACCCAAATAGGAAAGAATATACCTTCTTCTCTGCAGCTCATGGAACCTTCTCGAAAATTGACCACGTAGTCGGAAACAAAGGAAACCTTCACAGATACAAAAAAATATCACTGTCCACCTGTGTCTTATCAGATCACCATGGACTAAAGTTAGAAGGCAACAGAATGCTACCCCCAGAAAGCTGACAAACTCATGGAAACTAAACAGTCAACTACTGAACCACGCCTGGGTCAAAGAAGAAACTAAGAAAGAAATTAAAGTCTTCCTTGAATTTAATGAAAATAAAGAGACAACATACTCAAACCTATGGGACATGATGAAAGCAGTGCTAAGAGGAAAGTTCATAGCACTAAGTGCCCACTTAAA
>NW_026068417.1:38482-39757 GCF_014885135.2 Alexandromys fortis | reverse complement strand
ACCAGGACCAGATCGGTTCAACGCAGAATTCTACCAGAACATCCAAGAAGAGCTAATACCTATACTCCTTAACATATTTCACAATATAGAAACAGAAAAGTCATTGCCAAATTCCTTTTATCAAGCTACAGTTACCCTGATACAAAAACCACACAAAGACCCAACCAAGAAAGAGAATTACAGGCATATCTCACTCATGAATATTGACGCAAAAATTCTCAATAAAATACTGGCAAACCAAATTCAAGAACACATTAGAAAAATTATCCATTATGATCAAGTAGGCTTCATCCCAGAGATGTAGGCCTGGTTCAACATACGCAAATCAATCAATGTAATCCATCATGTAAATAAGCTGAAAAAAAAACATATGATCGTTTCATTAGATGCTGAAAAAGCATTCAACAAAATTCAACACCCGTTTATGATAAAGGTCTTGGAGAGATTAGGGATACAAGGGTCATACCTAAATATAATAAAACCTATTTACAGCAAGCCAACAGCTAACATTAAATTAAAAGGAGAAAAACTCAAAGCCATCCCACTATAATCAGGAACAAGACAAGAATGTCCACTCTCTCTATACCTCTTGAATAAAGTGCTTGAAATTCTATCAATAGTAATAAGACGACATAAGGGGATCAAGAAGATTCATATTGGAAAGGAAGAATTTAAGCTTTCGTTATTTGCAGATGATATGATAGTATACATAAGCGACCCCAAAAATTCTACCAAGGGACTCCTACAGCTGAAAAACACATTTAGTAATTTTGCAGGATACAAGGTCAACTCCAAAAAATCAGTTGCCTTCCTATACACTAAGGATAAAGAAACAGAGAGGGAAATCAGAGAAGCATCACCTTTCACGATAGCCACAAAGAGCATAAAATACCTTGGGGTAACCCTGACCAAGGAAGTGAAAGATCTATTTGACAAGAACTTTAAGTCTTTGAAGAAAGAAATACAAGAGGACACCAGAAAATGGAAGGATCTGCCTTGCTCTTGGAATGGGAGGATCAACATAGTAAAAATGGCAATTCTACCAAAAGCAATCTATAGATTCAATGCAATCCCCATCAAAATCCTATCAAAATTCGTCACAGATCTGGAGAAAACAATAATCAACTTTATATGGAAAAACAAAAAACCCAGGATAGCCAAAATAATCTTATACAATAAAGGAACGTCTGGAGGCATTACCATCCCTGACTTCAAACTCTTTTACAGAGCTACAGTATTGAAAACAGCTTGGTATTGGAATAAAAACAGAGAAGT
>NW_026068417.1:35856-36574 GCF_014885135.2 Alexandromys fortis | reverse complement strand
ATCAAGAAATTAGACATTAAATTCAAAATAACCCAATTAAAAATTGGGTACTGAACTAAACATAGAATTCTAAACAGAAGAATATCAAATGCCCAAAAGATATTTAAGGGAATGTTCAACATCCTTAGTTATCAGGGAATGCAAATCAAAACAATTCTGAGATACTGTCTTACACCTATCATAATGATTAAGATTAAAAACACTAATGATAGCTTATGCTGGAGAGGATGCGGAGAGAGGAACACTCATCCATTGCTGGTGGGAATGCAAATTTATAAAACTATTTGGGAAATCAGTATGGTGGTTTCTCAGAAAATAGGGAATCACCATATCTCAGGAAACAGCAATACCACTCTTGGGCATACACCCAAAAGATGATCAATTGTACTACAAAAGCATTTGTTCACCTATGTTTATAGCAGCATTATTTGCAGTAGTCAGAACCTGCAAACAATCTAAATGCCCCTCACCCGAAGAATGAATAAAGAAAATGTGGTAAGTTTACACATTAAAATACTGCACAATGGTAAAAATCAATGGCATTTTGAATTTTGCATGCAAATGGATGGAATTAGAAAACACTATACTGAGTAAGGTAACCCAAATTCAAAAAGATAAATATAGTTTATACTCACTCATAAGTGGATACTAGCTATAAACAAAGGACATTGAGCCTATAGTTCATGATCCTAGAGAGGCTAAGCACATAGAATATATA
>NW_026068417.1:0-30863 GCF_014885135.2 Alexandromys fortis | reverse complement strand
TATACATATACCCACCTGGAAATTGGAAATGGAAAGGATTGACTGTCAGGTTTGGGAGCATGTTGGTGGGGGTAGAGAGAGGGGAGGGTAGAATGAGAGGAGAAAGGGAGAGGTGGAGGGTAGAGCAGAACTTGCAGGAATGGAATAGTCGAGATGGAGAAAGACAAAGATGAGAGCAAGGAATGAGATATCATAATTGAGGGAGCCATTATAGGGTTAGCAGAAACCTGAATCTAGAGAAATTCCAAGAAATCAAAAAGAATGCCCCCCCCCCCAGAACCCTGAGCAATAGAGGAGAGAGTGTTCGAACTTGACTTGCCCTGTAGTCAGACTGCTGATTATCTTAAACATCACCATCCAGCAACTGATGTAGGCAGAGGCAGAGACCCACATTGGAGGACTAGACTGAGCTCCCAAGGACAGTTGAAGAGTGGAAGGAATAAGAATATGAGCAAGGAGGTCAAGACCATGAAGGGTTCAACCATTGAAACAGTTTGCCTGAGCTGGTGGGAGCTCACCAACTCCAGCTGAAATTGGAAGGAACAAGAATAGAACAAAACCAGTTCCACTGAATGGAGGTGACATTTGTAATGCTTGGGAAGACTGAGGCATGGCACCCGGATATATCTCTACTACATATAATGGGTTTTTTGGGATCCTATTCTCTTTGGATGTATACCTTGCTCAGCCTAGATATGGTAGGGAGAGCCTTGGACCTTCCACAAGGCAATATGCCATGTGCTCTCTGAGGATTAAACAGGGGTAGGGAGGGAGGGTTGTGGAGGTAATGGGAGCAGGGGAGGAAGTGGGAACTTGGATTTGTAGGTTTTAAAAAAAACTAATAAATTTTAAAAAACTAAATAAGTGAAGAACTCCATCAGTTCTTAGTTGGATGGGAACATGGTCCCACATAAAGGTGCCTATCAAGTTATTTGATATTTACCAGTGTTCCTTAATCATTTGCTTTCTGAATTTATTGTTTTGAACCTCAGTTATATAGTTTATATTATTTTCCAAATCTGGCAAGCATGGGAACATATCAACCTTATATTTATTTAAGCACAGTTAGTGCTGCCCATATGTGCATGTATGTGATCTCAGCACTGCAATATTGGAAGCATACCAGTGACCATATCCTCAAAAAAGAGGGACTATGTCCCTTGTCCAGAAAATACATTTCCATCTGCTCCTCTGTAAGAAGTAGGGTCAAGGAATTATCAGCCCTATCTATACCAGGCTGGTTTGGCCCTAGTTAGGGTTATACAGGCAACAGCAGCCATTCTAAGTCCATGATTGTGACATGCATGACATGTCCAGAAGACAGCATTTCACAACACCCCTCCCTGTCTTTCACTCTTTACATTTTTCCCTCATCTTCTTCATCTGTGTTCTCTCAGCCTTGGAAGAACTTGAATGATTTTGAAAATCTTATATCACACAACATATTGAAGATTGGGAAGTACATTTTCTGCCTTATTAAAAATCTAGATTGTATGTTTGAGACTCTGTGTATATGGTTTTCTAACTTCTGTTTTGTAGGCTCGGAACTAGAATGGAAGGCAAGACAGGAAAAGACATTTTAAGTGAGGGTCAAGAGGGAATGAAATGGCACAGGGTAGGACAGAGGTTTTAAATTAAATGTTGGATGTAATGAGAGAAGGGGGATGAGTGGGTAGAAAGCATGAGAATTCAGGAAAATAAATACAGTCTTCTGACACTACCAATCTGATGCCAAAGTTCTGTGTTTTGTTATAAAAATTTATTAAATGCCCCCATTATGCTGATATAAATATGCAGAAACAAAATTGACATGAGACGACTGAAGACAGCCATGTGTTGCCTGGTATCAAGTTGGAAAAAAAAGGCACAGTGGGAAGTAGAAAGTGATCATAGGAAAAATTTCAGAATGCAAAAGATTAAGTGCTGAAAATATAAAGATATCTCCATAGCAATCACTGATAGGAAGAAAGACAAACACAAGGAAGGTCTCATTT
Organism: Alexandromys fortis; assembly: GCF_014885135.2. Lineage (NCBI taxonomy): Eukaryota > Metazoa > Chordata > Mammalia > Rodentia > Cricetidae > Alexandromys > Alexandromys fortis. Next base: position 28,869 of record NW_026068417.1, on the reverse strand, counting down.
GCAAACTTCCAGTGATCATAGGACAGAATTTCTCAGAACTGAGGAAAAATAAATAAAAGTCTCAAGTGTTACTTTCACAGAAAAGGAGTTTTTCTTAGAGACAGGTGTCACCCTACCAAATTCCACCTCAGGAAGAAGTCATGTCCATCAGAGACAAAAGGAAAGACAGAGATAATACCTAGAAACACAGCAGTGTGGAGATTTTCAATTTCACATTGATCCTAAAGAGACATGACAGTGTGGAAACCCAACATTTTCTTTGCATATGGTGAAAAGGGAACTAAATACAGTGAAGTGAATCCCTAAAAGGAAAATGTTTACACAGAGCTACGTTAATGCTTCAATTTTGTAAGTGTCATCAGTGTGTATGATGACTTATATCTGTGCAGAGGACTGCCTTCTGCCAAGGACCAACTACACAGCCTGCTATAGCAGGAAGATATGCAAATAAGTATTCTTTCTGCCCATAAAAACTAGGCCTACCCTGACACTGTAGCTCTGGAAAAGAAGACCAGCCCTGGATTGCCAAATCCTCCCAGTCAGGGTTCAGCGCTGAACACAGGCCACTCACCATGGACTTAGGGCTTATACTGGTTTTCTCTGTCTTTATTTTAAAAGGTAATTCACAAAGATGAGATTCTGTGTGTTGTGTGTACATGAGAAAGAGAAAAAATGTCTTCTGTGTCTGTTTTCTAATCAGAATTCTTTGTGTTTCAGGTGTCCAATGTGAGGTGCAGTTGCTGGAGTCTGGAGGAGACTTAGTGCAGCCTGGAAAGTCTCTAAAACTCTCCTGTGCAGCCTCTGGATTCACCTTCAGTAGTTATGCAATGGGCTGGGTCCGCCAGGCTTCTGGAAAGGGTTTGGAGTGGGTCACAACCATTAGTAGTGGTGGTAGCACCTACTATAACGACGCTGTGAAGGGCCGGTTCACAATCTCCAGAGACAATGCCAAGAACACTCTGTACCTGGAAATGAACAGTCTGAAGTCTGAGGACACAGCCATGTATTACTGTGCAAGAGACACCGTGAGTAAATGCTACTGTGAGCTCAGACAAAAACACTGCTGTGGGGAACACAGAACCAGCAGGGGGCGCAGAAAGCATTTAGAAATCAGGGTCACAGAAGAGCCTGCTCAGAAGAATGGAAGACTGGACTTCTCTGTGTTTGCACTGCCTCTCCATATCACACTTAGTGATTTTCTCTACATGTTTAATATTAATGTAATAATGTAGTAATCCTTGAATGTTCAAATGTTTTTTTTTCCAATTTCTTTTTTCTGTTGGGTTGTGTGTGTTTATTTATTATAGTGCTTCTCCTTGTTTCCCTTTAACTCTGTCTACCTGTCTCTCTCAATGTCTCTCTCTCTCTCTCTCACTCTCATTTCTCTCTCTCTCTCTCTCTCTCTCTCTCTCTCTCTCTCTCTCTCTCTCTCACACACACACACACACACACACACTCTTTCTAACTACTTTCCATTTCTGTGTGTGTGTTTGTGTGCTGATACATGATGCTCGACAGAACCTGTCTTCACTTTACAGTCTGTGACACACACTGTTACTCATATGTGCAGACTGCTCTCATTTTTACTTTTTAATTCAGTTGTGTGATTTGAACATGAATAGTGAGAATCCAGCACATGCTGTGGTTCAGCTACACAGTAGTCTTGAAAGGGACATGGAGTCCAGACTCAGATAGGGGTCACCAGCTGAGGGAAAAGTTTCCCTCTACTTCTCCTTGTCCTCTTCATTCTGTTTTCTTGGTTTGGTTTGATTTATCCTCAATACCCCAGCATTCTTGAGATCCATGCTCAGTAAATTGATCCTTTACAGAATCAGTTATAAGTGCTGGGCATCAAGGAAGAAGAATTTGCTGTTCCTAGTGTATTTGTTAGTAGTGCATAAAAGCAGGCTTCAAAAATTATTTTCAGTAGAATAATGTGATGTTTTAAAAGATTGATCTAGACTTGAAGCTCTGTGGTAAAATGTGTTTGGACCGTGTGAAATGTGTTAAGTTTAAGAACCAAACTCTCTTAAAAATAGGAATTAAGCACTTAGACAAATATGAATTCTTACTTATAGAGACTTAAATGAGCCATTCTCATTGCTGGAGAGGGAATGGAAGTCCTCAGAATAGGAAATACAATTGTAAAGTTGTGGAGAAGAAACAAGTCTACAGGAGATCATCTCTTGACTTCCATAGCAAGCAGTTCATCCAAGGTCTGCAACATCCATGACACAGTTTTAAATAACTATGAACTGTGAATCCAATGCAGGCTAATGGCAATCTTTGGATGGGTTGAAAACCTAACTGTCTAGACTGTGTGTGCATTGTGTATGGTTTGCACATGATCTGAAGGCAAGAGTTGAAATTGTGTGTTTATTGGTTCATTTCTACCTTATTTTTGAGACAGGATCTCACAGTACACCTGGAGCACAAATATGCAGATAGATTCCTGGGATGGCAAGTTTTAGAGAACCTCCAGTTACAACCCCCTCCAGTGCTGGGAATATAGAATAAACCATCACACCCAGCTTCTAAGCTAAGTGTTGTGGACCAAGCTAAGATACTAATACTGGAAGGCAGGCATCTTACCCCTGAGCCAACTGTTGAGCCCTAGATACTATTATTATACATTGATAAGAGAATTGTAATATGTAAAAGCAAATACATGTATTGTAAAATACTTTTTTAAAAGAGACAATGAATTGGCAATTATGGATTTTTTAAACTATTAACTGTCTATATGAAAATGAATGACTTAGTCCTCATAAATAACCCTTAAATATTACCATTATGGAATTCTGGAAATGGAGAAATGGGTAGGATCAGCAAAAGAAGAGATAATATAAATAATTATCAGAATATATTATATTGAAAGTTTTTCAAGGTAATAAATTCTTTAATTATCAACAACAGTGCATTTGATAGTAGGGCATGGTGAAGTACAGTCTTAATACATTCAATAGAGAGACAGAAGCAAAATAATCTCTCATACCTTGGTCTATATGGACAGTCCCCATAACCTAGATAGATGACCCTGTCAAAAATGAAAAAAGTCATCCCTTCTAACAGTGAATGTGAGAGTGTTTCTGACTGTGGGTGTGAAGGATTGGTATGGGACTGTATCCGGATGTGGGAATCTCATTCTCTTTGTGTATCTCTGTCTGTGTGTGTTAGAATGTGTGGCTTAGGTTGCAGAGAGTTGAAAATGACTGATGAAACATTTAAGAATAAAGATCCACCTCTCAAGTAGAAGATCATTGTAAATAATATATGACTTTACCATCAACTCATTCCTTTTGCAAATGACTTTTGCTTAGTGAATTCCTTCTAGACCAATTCACAGAAACAGAAACGCAGAAATTAAGTGAGTACAGAATACAGACGCAAACTATCTCTGCAGTAGACAATTTCAAAAATATGAGAACAATAAGTTGACCTATACCAATTTTCCAAATGTAGCATCAGAAATATGTCTTTATTTCTCTGATATTCCTTCCCTAATTTTTGTAACCTCAATGAGAATATCAGACAAACCCAAGATGAGACAAACTAATCATGTCTGAAAAATATTCTTTTAACTTACTGAACGTATCGAATAAGGAGAATACAGCACTCATAGTGTTTGTTCCCCATCAGTATTTGCAAGGATGACTGTCTCACCTATGTTAAGTTCTAGCTCCCCCACTGCCACTCACAGTAAATATAATGTGCACAAAAAAAATTGAGGGACATAAAATGTGGGATTCCAATAAAGGAAGTGGTGGATGTTCTTTGGGATCTGACAGGGCAGGTTGGTTACAGCTCCTGATTTCTCTTCCCTGGTGATATATATTACTAAGGCATTGGACAAAGTTCTTCAGTCTTTTGTCCTCTATGGTAATCCTAAGCCCACGGCAAGCAGTTCCCACTGTTCAAATATACCCTGCTTCCATATCTTGTCATCACATAGGTTTCTCTGTCTTTTTATTACTCAGATAACATAATCCTTAAGCCTGGCTGGACGGTAATTCTTTTCATAAGGTGTTATGAACTGCTGCTTCTCATCCATTGACAATGAAATAATCATAAAACCTGGGTTCTTATGTGTTACAACCTGAGGACAGAGAAAGAGAAATATAAAAATACCAAAAGAAAAAAAAAAAGAATGATGTAAATAAAGATGTTCAAGGACAAGTTCCCAGGTATGGTGTCACTAATTAGAAAGGTAAATAGTCTGAGCCTAATAAGATCAGATCCAAGTCAGTCACTTGTGTTTTTTTCCCAATGAACACATGAGATCACACATACTAAATGTTAATAATCGCAAGTTATCTTATAGATGAGGGATAAGAATAAGATGCCTCTACTGACACCAAAATAAATAAATAAATTCTAAGTTTTCATAAGTATGGTTGCTGATCACTATGAACCCTAATTCCATTCTAAATCCAATTTATGAATTTTCAGATACATTCAAATACATTGAGTAAGTTATACACTGTTCTACCCTCATTGATTGAATGTGAACTCGCCGTCCATTTCCATCTTTTCATGGCAGATCGGCACAGTGTGACTCAAAATATTTCTTCTTTGTCAGGGATTGGAAAACCAGCCAGAACCAGGAAAGTGTTCCTGAGTATCCATTGCTATTTCTACTAAGAAGCAGAAAACAAATGTGAGTCACCTGAAGGCGAAATGGGAACTTCCTGTGCTTCCCTTTACACTCTCAGGAACCTCTCCCAATTCAAAGAAACCATGGGATTCAAATTAGAGCTAATAAGGAAACCAGGCAGGGTCAAAGACCCAAGAACCCTGATGGCCTTCACTCTCACCTTCATCCTCACAAAATATGTTCACATCAGACACAGGTATGGAACTGATAATAAAATGTATGTGAATCTCTGTCATTGAGACTGTGAGACCAATGCAGCCAGTGTCACTCACTGATCTTCAGTTAGCTGCAGGCAGTCCCTAATCTACTCAACAGATAGCATGTCTTTTGTTTTCTTCTTTAATACTTTTTGCTAATGTTACTCATATATTTCCTTAATTTAATGGACCTAGGGAAATTTCTTTTATCTTGCTCATCTATTTTTTTCCCTGTAAGCTCCTTCTTATGGCTTATTTATACTGCTTCTCAGCAAACATGATGTATAGGCCCTTATATAACATCTGAGACATATTCTTTATCTGCAACTCTGGTCTGCTCATGCTTGGATTCTACAGGAACCTGGAATAACTAATGATTCCTCACTGTATGCTGGGGTCCTATTGACACTGTCACTGAGAAAGAATACATAAGCATTGGAAACCAGAGTATGTTATTTTTCAGTGAAAGTATAATGACACCCAGGAACTGATCAAGGCAAGCTCAGATTGTCTTGAACTTTTCTCACCTTGATGATGTCATAACTTAGCCTGGGTGCTCTGGTGTTCTGTGAGCTCTGGAAAAATGGCAGGACAGGAGCTGTGTATTGATAAGTTCAGCCATTAGGCAAAGCATTTGAAAGTTCCATACAGGCGACAAGACTCCTCCCACAAGCAATTGCATCTTCTCTGCACTGCCCTTCCAGCATCAGTTCCATATAATTCTGTGAGGACTTTGTCCTGACCAACAGAAAGCCAAGACTTCTGTCATGGCTATGACAGCTCACAGTCACATCAGGGCTAGTCAATAACTGGAAAATGGTGCATCCAGGATGATGCTTGAGACTGGTGACTGTTGAGATTGCCTATTATTTCCAACAGACCTTGGTTAACTCTTTCTAAAACCTTTGTTAATGGATTTGTTCAGAGAACTAAACACCACAGGTCTTATACTTCCTCTTCCTATATAAATAAAAAGTAGATGTGGATCCTCAGAGGGAGAGACTGAGGGAACTGAGAGCATAGGGTGGAAGACAGCTACTCCAAGGTAAATAAAAAGTGAAGTCAACTATTACTAAATAACCGTGTTTGCAAAGAGAGTTCAATAACCTGGCTGAATTCTCCATGAGGCGTATGTTCCCATTACAGAACCCATCTTTCTTTTCTTTTCTGTTGCCCCTGAGCTCAATTGTTGGTAAACACAGTGCTAGAATGTGTTGATCCTTCCTGAGATGTTCATCTCAGGCCCTAGATTCCTAGATAGAGGAATCATCCACATAGTTTTATATCACAAAAGAATATGATGTATATGTTTACCTAAATGAAGAGTCCAAGACTTTAATTTGCTGGTTTACAAATCTGTTAGTGATTAGCTATATTCTGAAAATTCCCTTCCACTTGGATGTCTTCTGTGCACCTACGGTTATACATCCAAGGACAGATATGTGTATGTGATGAAGGAGATTTCTGATGTGGCTACACTCTGAGATCACGTGCCCCAAAACTAGACCATAGGGTTCTACATGTTCTGAGAACACCAGGTTCAAGATAGTCTTAGCCAACTATGTGTGGATATAATAAATTTAAGACATGGCATAAAAAATTTCATCCTGATATTTCTCAAGGGGGCAATTTGAAATGCCCAAACTATGGGAAGGAAGCCTGTGGCTTCCCTCAATTTCCAGAGAAGAGTTAGATAAAACACTGCTCTATGACTCAGGTTTTCCTCTGAAGAAAATTAATATTAGGGTGTTTTCAATAATTATAAACATGATTATCTGATAACCAGTCTTCCTTGCTGAACTGCAAACACGTGACTCTGTTTTCTAGGAGACATAATGGTATAAATGAGCTTTAGGATGTTTAAGTGTTGAATATTTACAGGACACAACAACATTAAGGGTAGATTTTCTTTTTTATTTATTTTTTAAATAAAACAATTATCTTTTATCATTTTACATACCAGTCCCAGTTCCTACTCCCATCCCATCTCTCATTTCCCCCAACTACACTCTACCACACCTTGTATCTACTCCTCAGAGAAGGTAAGGTACATTGCTTTGGGAAAGGTCCAAGCCTCCCTTCTATATCTAGACTGAGCAGAGTATCCATTTGAAGAGAATGGGTTAACAAAAACCCAGGAAAAACAGTCAGGATAAATCCCGGTACCACTGTCAGTGGCCCTTCAGTCTCTTTCAACCATACAACTGTCGCCCACATTCAGTGTGTCTAGTTTGGACCTATGCTGTTTCCTTCCTTCTCTGGCTGAAGATTGTGAAATTCCATTAGCTCAGATAAACTGTTTCAGTGGGTGTTTCCATCATGGTCTTGATCTCTTTGCTCATATTCTCACTCCTCCCACTCTTCTACTGAACTTGGGGATCTCAGCCCATTGATTCACTGCAGGTTTCTTTCCCTGTCTCCATCAGTTGTTGGATGAAGGTTCTATGTTGACATTTAAGATGTTCATCAGTCTGATTATAGTACAAGGCCAGTTTAGGCACCCTCTTCCCTATTGCTTAGTTTCTTTTTTTTTGATTTTTTAATTGTAAATTCTTTTTTTTTATTTATTTGTTTATTTATTAAAGATTTCTGTCTCTTCCCCACTGCCGCCTCCCCTTTCCCTCCCCCTCCCCCAATCAAGTCCCCCTCCCTCGTCAGCCCAAAGAGCAGTCAGGTTTCCCTGCCCTGTGGGAAGTCCAAGGGCCACCCACCTCCATCCAGGTCTAGTAAAGTGAGCATCCACGAAACTGCCTAGGCTCCCACGAAACCAATAGGTGCAGTAGGATCAAAAACCCATTGCCATTGTTCTTGAGGTCTCAGTAGTCCTCATTGTCCACTCTATAATTCAGGTTCTTAGAGAAGCTAAATAAGAAGGAGAACCCAAAGAAAATCATATAGGCTTCCTCCTGAATATTAACCTTCATCAGGCGATGAAGGGAGACAGAGACAGAAACCCACAATGGAGCACCGGACTGAAATCTCAAGGTCCAAATCAGAAGCAGAAGGAGAGAGAGCACAAGCAAGGAACTCAGGACCGCGAGGGGTGCACCCATACACTGAGACAAGGGGGATGTTCTATCGGGAACTCACCAAGGCCAACTGGCCTGGGTCTGAAAAAGCCCGGGTTAAAACCGGTCTAGCTGAACATAGTGGACAATGAGGACTACTGAGACCTCAAGAACAATGGCAATGGGTTATTGCTTAGTTTTTTAGCTGGGGTCATCCTTGTGGATTCTTGAGAATTTTTTGAGTGTCAGGTTTCTTGCTAGCCCCATAATGGCTCCCTCAATCAAAATACCCCTTTCCTTGTTCTCATCTTTGTCCCTCCTCTATCTCAGATAGCCTATTCCCTCACGTTCACCTTCCAGTTTCCTCTCTCTGTTTCTTTTCTCTTTCTACCATCTCTTCTCCCCAAACCAATGCTCCCAATTTTGTCAGTCAGTCTTGTCTATTTGTTTTCTTTCCAGGAAGATCTATGTATGCTTTCCTTAGAGTTCACCTTGTTACTTAGCTTGTCCAGGATTATGAACTATAGGCATATTATCCTTTGAATTACAGCTACTATCCACTTCAACCTACCTCAGGACATAGAAATAACACTCTTGGGCATACACTCAATAATGCTTAATAATACTACAAGGATATTTGTTCAACTATGTTCACAGCAGCATTATCTATAATATCCATAACCTTGAAGCAACATAGTAGCCCCTCAACTGAAGAATGGATAAAGAAAATGTGGTTCATCTACACAATGAAGACTATTAAGCAGTCAAAAACAATGGCTTCTTGAAATTTTCATGCACAAATGGATGAAACTAGAAAAAGAGCATGCTGAGTGAGGTAACCCAGACCAAAAAAGATGACCATGGTATGTACTCACTCACAAGTGGATACAGGGTAGGTTTACTTGAATTCTGTCATGGCTACAATGACCACCATGAATGTCAGTTTCTCCCTGAGCATAGCCTCTTTTTGAGCCTAGGTCAAGAGGACATAAATAGCAAGTAAATGCAAACAAGATCTAATACTGCTCAGGAAAACCAACCCACTCCTCACACTGCAGCTCTGGAAAAGGAGCCCAGGCTAGGATTTTCATCTCTGTTCATAGATAATAAACACTGAACACATACCATTCACCATAAAACTGAGAATGAACTGGGTTTTTCTTGTTTCTCCTTTACTGGGCATTTTAAGACAAAGAAGAGATGCTGAGTTTGTAAGTGTACATGAGTAAGATGGAAGGTAGACATGTGAAACAGCTTCCTTCAATGTTTGCAGATGTCCTGTGGAAGGAGGAGCTAGTGGAGTCTGGAGGATGATACTTACAGCCTGGGGCAACCATGTAACTCCCCTGTGTGCCATCTAGGTTCACCTTCAGTGATTACTATGTACACTCGGTCTGCCATGCTCCAGGGTCAGGACCAGAGTAGATCTCATACATATATGGCTGATGTCTCAATAAAATATACAAGTTCTGTCAAGGACCAATTGACCATCTCTGGAGACAAGAACACTCTGTACCTCATAATGGATAGTCTGAAAGTCTATGATGAACCAAGAATTTCTTTGTCAAAATGCACATTGAGGAGAATAAGTATAAACCTAGACACAGGTTCTGTGTAAGGTGTCCTCATGAACAGAAAGGAGCAGAGAGAAAGTAGGAAGGTTAAAGTCAATCTGAGCAAAAGCAGAAGGACATAAAGGGATAGACTCCATATGTTTTAACTGCCTCTGTAAATCACCCAGAAAAAAAAATCTCTCTCCATGTGTGGTGAGTAGACATATTTGAATAGGTCATATATAAAACTGTATTTTCAACTGTGATGTGTGTATTTAAATACAGGTGTACTCTGAACCAAATGAGATGGAGGCCAGACTCTGCACTGGGTACCAGAATCAGATGTGAAACAATTTAGGATCTAAAGAGTGGGCGTCCCTAAACTCAGGACAGAGTCTCATTTGGGTTTTATGGTTGAATCAGTATAGAATTCTAGATAAATAGAAATGTTGGACATGGTCAATGATCCATGAATCCAGGAAAGCTTTAAAATCAGCATAGTCCTCACATAATATGCACACATCAAAACAAACCCTGAACATGTTGTTTAGCTTGTCATAACTTGTGTGGAAAGTCATTGATCCTCAGAAGGCTCCAGCATGGAGACTAGGAGAACAATACAGCTGGTGACAGCAGTTGAGCCTCAGGTATTTGTCCTACTCACCATGTAAGGCATCTTTCTGCCTCACCTCCCATTCAAAGATCACTCTCTTGATTGGTGGATCACTCTGTTGATTGGAATTTGCAGAATCTTCTGTGATGCTAGGAGCTGCCATGTGTGGGAAACATTTCTCTTTTCATGATTTCTTTTATATATTTATTTGTATGCTTTTTCAATACAGAACAATGAATTCACTAGCACAAAAGAATTTGCCTTTTAATATACATTCATTCTTTCCTATAGGTTTTCTCTTGCACACACATTCACTTTATATCTGTTCTGATGAGGATGGGCTATATGGTCTCTACATAAAAATTATAGGCACAATTACTTAATCTAATCATTAAAATTATTTTTTTAAATATGATGTTTATTATACATGTTTTTGCTGAAGGAAATGAATTTTCTCAAAGCAAAATATATTTAGTTTATATATGTATCCCTTGAAAAAAAGATATGAAAAGAAGGAATGCAATAAGAGAGAGAGAGAGAGAGAGAGAGAGAGAGAGAGAGAGAGAGAGAGAGCCTTGCTAGCTTCATTTGAGAAAGCCACAGAAAAGAGAGGAAGAAGTTGGAGATTCTCTGAGTATCCAAATAAAGATTGACAACCTCGAGTGAAAAGTAAAGCATGGACCCATGACTGCCCTAATACTGAAAATAAGTGACTGCTGAATACTCACCCCAAAATATGTATATTATGTATGCTCTGAAGAATAAGATAGGTAGCAAGAGACTGCTCGAGGAATTTGATAGCCTTGGATGCTGTCTTTTAGATAAAATGTAGCCATTACATTTATGCACATATAGCAGAACCAACTTGCAACATGTAGCAAGAAACAAGGGAACTGAAGAAAGTGATGGAAGAAAGGATGTGTGAGAGAGTGAGAGGGATGAGGGGAGAGGAAATGAGGAAGGAAAAGTTTAGCAAGAAGGCAGGGAAGGAGGGAAGGAACAAACAAAAAGCAAAGACATGAGGGTTGGAGTGGACAGAAAAGAACATCAGAAGTGAGTAGCAGAATAAAGAGGGAAGTAGGAATGATTGATTCATAGATTAGCTTAAATGAGTTTTATTCTCTCTAAATCTACATAAAATTTCTTCTTCTGCAACAAATTCCATGTTCCTGTTTCAAATGAAATATTTTCCAATTCTTTCCTCAATGATATAAAATAATTTGAATCATTCCATGTTCCTAAAATAGAGGGTTGCCTACAGGCCAATATGGTGGCAGCATTTTCTTCTAACTGAGGTTTGCAGTTCCTAGATAATCATGAATTTTTTCTACAATGATAAATTCTAACCACATGCAAACATAACATATTGTGCTGTCATTGTAACAGGAGCCATTAACTGAACACCTATGAATCCAGGAGACATGAGTGAATAAATGACTGGACAAACTCAAGTATAAGGATGCAGCTATCAAATAGAAGATAATTGTGAGAAATGTGCAGCTTTACCCTAAAAGCATTCTGTTGAAGGCTTTTTCCTTAGTGTTCCCTTCTAGAGAGGTTCATGTAGAAGGAATCTCTTGAAGCATGAGAGAACAAAATGTGGACATAAACTCGCTCTGATATAACAAAAGAAAAAATTCCTGAATAAGAGGTCACATACTAGTACTCCAAAATGGTATGACAAATATGCAATTGTTCTTGTGATCTTTTCCAAGATAGTAAAAGCTCATTGAAAAATCAGACAAAGAAAAATGAGACACACTGAGCCTAATGTCTGAACAAGGTTGACAAAGCACTTATGGGGTGGGTGCCCTTCAGAGCTGGCACAGGATGGCAGGCTCCCCAGCACTGCCACTCACAATGCAGAATATGCTCAGAGGAATAAGGGACACCACATATGGGGTATTCAGTGTGAAAGAACTGGTAGATATTCCCGGGGATTTCCTGAACAAATTGTTTTGAGCTATTCTCTGCCATTCCCTGATGATTTATATTACCAAGGCACAGAGAAAAGCCCTAAATCCCTTTTCTCTATGGTGATCTTCACCACAAGACAAACAGTTTCTATTGTTCAAGCACGTCCTGCTCTCCACTTCTTGTCATCACTTAGGGTTCGCTGTATTTTTATTGCTTCAGGTAACATAACCTTCAAGACTGGTTGCATGTAACTGCTTTTTACAAGGTGTCATGAAGAGCTGCCTTTCCATTTCCATCCCTCACCAAAACAACAATCATATTTAGGAACTTGCTTTTGCAATGTGTTTCAAGTGATAAGAAGACAAGGAAGTAAATTAAAAAGCACATAGTATCAGAGACACAGAAAAACAAAAAATAAGAACTAAGTAATACCCAGGTGTGGTGTCCCTGAGACCACTTATGTGCATGAAAATCAATCCCTTGAATCTCCTCTCATATAAAAAAAAATAAATAACATGTACTAAATGTTTGTGAGTAGTGTCCTCACAAGTTGGATTTTCTAGGTGAATGATACAAAAAATCAACTGCAATGACAACAGAAAGGATATTAAGTAGTTCCTTAATCCTGATTTCACATCATGAAGAGGTTGAAGTGCATCTTATGACTAAATTACATTTAACCACTCTGCTGGGATTTACAGGGACATTCACTGAGGATGTGGTATCCTCTGTTATCTGCAAAGCATAAATGTGGAGTCACTTAAAGTTTTCCATCCAAGGTCTGCACAGTGTGAATCATACAATTTCCTATTTATATGCAAGTGGAAATCCACTGTCAGAAAAAAATGTTACTCATTTTCTAACACCAGGTCCTCTAAGAAACACAAGGGCAATTCTAAGAAACCTAAGGAAAATGTGTAAACCTTGCCCTGTGGGTTTTTTTTCCTCTCAGGAACCTCCCACAATGCAAAGCAGATCTCATGCTCAGGCTGTAATTCCAGGCTTGGATGAGAAGCCCCATCTCCTTCTCAGTAAGGCCTCCAGTAGGGCATGGTTGTCCTGGTGCTGCAACTCTGCATGGTGCCCTTTTTAAGCTGTAAGTGTTTCAGGGTTTCAGGAGAGGGACCCAGGCATGTCATCTGGGGGATTACTGTACCATGATTATTGTACCTGTTCCCAGGTTCCCTGTCCCAGGCACAGAAGAAGGGGTAAGCACCAGGTCTAGTACAGTCCTCACAGACCCAGTTCCTGTGAAGACAGAGTGAAATGTCTGTGTATTCTCATTAACAAGTTATGGTGTAAGTTGGGTCTGTCAACCCCCAGGAAAGTGTCTGAAGTGGATGTGAAGAATCTGGAGTGGTGGAAACACAAATTATAATTCTGATCTCAAATCCCAAGTCAACATCAGTTGAGACACCTCCTGTTTCATGAATTCTAATTGTTCTTAATGATAAAAGTCCTGAGTCAGCTACCAGGGAAAAACCTGAAGCATCAGAAAAGCAGAGTATTCAGCCACTAGAGAGTTCTCCCCTCTACAATTGCTCAGACCAAATGGGGAAGATTCTTTCTCTACAAAGTCTCTGACTAAATGTTATCTCTCCAAAACCTCAGACTGCCTCTCAGAGTGAATCATCAGACTGCATCAGAGTTCTTGTTTCTCCTCTATAATATTCCTCTCTCTGCACATCCATGTCACTCCTGTGTCTGTTTCTCTGGTGCTAAAATTAAAGGCATATAATCTTGGGTGCTGGTATCAACTTAGTGTGATACCTTTTTCTAATTTGCACAGATTAATCTCTTGTAGCCCAGAATAGGTTTGTACTCACAGAGATCCGTCCACCTCTATTTTCCTAGTTCTCAGATTAAATGTTTGTGCCACCATTGCCTAGCCTCTGTGGCTAACAAATGTCTTAGCTCTGCACTCTGATCCACAGGATACCGGTTAGATCATAAACAAAATATCATACCACATCCAAGAGCTTTTGTTTTCATAAAACTGAACAATCTTCAAACTTCAGACATGTATTACTGTGCCAGAGGAACACTGAGAGACCTCCAGTGTGAGCTTGGACAGAAACCTCTCTCCTCAGACCAGCATGCAATGTGGAGAATGAACAGGTACTACCAGAAACAATGGTCATCTGGAATATGCAGCATTTGCAACTATTTGATGTCAAACCTTTATTTTTTGCCTTTTACACAAGGTAATCCTCTAGAGTACACTTGACTTGTCCTATCCTATTAATCTTGTTTTTTTAATTATACACTAATAAACTGTGTTCCCACACAATCATCTAAGATGTATAATTGCTCCTTGTCAAACAAATCAGCACATTATTTATATCCATGTCTATATTTATATCTATATCTCTATGTAGATGGGTAGATAGATAGATGGATAGATAGATAGATAGATAGATAGATAGATAGATAGATAGATAGATTGATCAATTGATCGACAGATAGATAGATGATAGAATCTGAAATTATGACACTTTGTAAGACAGCTTTGTAAGAATTTTTAATAATCTTTAATTCATCCTCTTTATTTTTAAACTTGTGATAAAGCACAAATTCCTTGAATTGATGTTACTTTGCAAAGTTAGCTTAAAATATGAACCATCCACAGTTTCTTACCTGTAACTAATAGGACCTTGATAAAAGTGTACAATTGTTATAATTTTTGTATGACTATATTTTTAAACATTTGCATTTTCATAAAAATTATCTTGCATATTGAAGTCCTAGCTAATGATTCCTCTGTAGGCACACTGTGCAATCAGACCACAAAATTCTCATCCACAAATATGCACATCCCAGCAAAAATCAGCTCTGGACCCTGGTCCATCTATCTTCAGTTCTTCACATAGACAACTGAATTCTATGATTTTCACAGATTGTCCTTTTGTTGGTTTTTTTTTTTTTTTTTTTGCCTACAAAGATTCCTAGATTTATTCCTCTGCATTCTCTGTTGTTGCTAACTGGAAGAAATTCGTGTCTCATGAGTGAGCTAGAAAAGTGTCCTTCAGAGAAGCCATGTTGGCTAGGGACTCCATGTTAACAGGTCATAAGCTTGGGGCAGGTTTAAAAAGGAAAAGAGAATCTATTCATCTGAGGCTGAGGATTCTCTGGAATATCAGGCCGTGACACTAACAGTGTGTGATGAAACTTTGGAGACCACATTGACTACATTCTTAGAATCCTGAAAGCAGAACACATAACAGTGAATTAAATACCTACACACAAAGTTCCACTGTCATATTTTCCAGAGTCAGCTTACATAGTTGCTACTGAAATGAATGGATGGACATGGTTAATATTTTGTTTTTTTTATTATTTTTTTAATTGAAAAAATTTCTGCCTCCTCCCTGCCTCCCATTTTCCTTATCCTCCCCCCACTCCTCTCCCCCCCACTTCTCTCTCCCTCCCTCTACAGTCCAAAGAACAGTCAGGGTTCCCTGCCCTGTGGGAAGTCCAAGGTCCTCCCCCCTCCATCCAGGTCTAGGAAGGTGAGCATCCAAACAGGCTAGGCTCCCACAAAGCCAGTGCATGCAATAGGATCAAAACCCAGTGACATTGTTTTTGGCTTCTCATCAGCCCTCATTGTCTGCCATGTTCAGAGAGTCTGGTTTTATCCCATGCTTTTTCAGTCCCACTCACGCTGGTCTTGGTGAGCTCCCATTACATCAGCCCCACTGTCTCAGTGGGTGGGTGCATCAATCGCGGTCCTGACTTCCTTGCTCATGTTCTCCCTCCTTCTGCTCCTCATTTGGGCCATGGGATCTCAGTCCAGTGCTTCAATGTGGGTCTCTGTCTCTATCCCCATCCATCGCCACCTGAAGGTTTTATGGTAATATGCAAGATATTCATCAGTATGGCTATAGGATAGGGCCATTTTAGGTTCCTTCTCCTCAGCTGTCCAAGGAACTAGCTGGGGGCATCTCCCTGGACACCTGAGAGCCCCTCTAGAGTCAGGCCTCTTGAAAACCCTAAGATGGCTCCCTTAATTAAGAAATATACCTCCCTGCTCCCATATCTACCCTTCCATTATCCCAACCATCCCATTTCCCCAAGCTCTCCCCATCCTCCCCTTCTTACTTTTCTCTCCCCAATTCCCCTTTCTCCCAGTCCACCACACCTCAAGTTCCCAATTTTTCCTGGCATTCTTGTCTACTTTCCATATCCAGGAGGATAACTATGTTTTTCTTTAGATTCACCTTCTTATTTAGCTTCTTAAGGATCACAAATTAGAGGCTCAATATTCTTTATGGCTAGAAATCAATTATGAGTGAGTACATCCCATGTTCATCTTTTTGGGTCTGGGATCCCTCACTCGAGATAGTGTTTTCTATTTCCATCCATTTGCATGCAATATTCAAGATGTCATTGTTGTTTACCACTGAGTAGTACTCTAATATGTATATATTCCACACTTTCTTCATCCATTCTTCTATTGAAGGGCGTCTAGGTTGTTTCCAGGTTCTGGCTATTACAATAATGCTGCCATGAACATAGTTGAACAAATGCTTTTGTCATATGATAGGGCATTTCTTGAGTATATTCCCAAGAGTGGTATTGCCTGGTCCAGGGGTAGGTTGATCCCGAATTTCCTGAGAAACCACCACACTGATTTCCAAAGTGGTTGCACAAGTTTGCATTCTCACCAGCAATGGATGTGTGTACCCCTTTCTCCACAACTTCTCCAGCAGAGGCTATTATTGCTGTTTTTGATTTTAGCCATTCTGACAGGTTTAAGATGGTATCTCAAAGTTGTTTTAATTTGCATTTCCCTGATCGCTAAGGAGGTTGAAGATGACCTTAAGTGTCTTTTGGCCATTTGAACTTCTTCTGTAAAGAATTCTCTGTTCAGTTCAGTGTCCCATTTTTGAATTGGGTTAATTAGCTTTTTAAAGTCAAGTTTCTTGAGTTCTTTATATATTTTGGAGATCAGACATTTGTCTGTTGTGGGGTTGGTGAAGATCTTCTCCCAGTAAGTAGGTTGCCTTTTTGTATTAGTGACAGTGTCCTTTGCTTTACAGAAGCTTCTCTGTTTCAGGAGGTCCCATTTATTCAGTGTTGCCCTTAGTGTCTGTGCTGCTGGGGTTATACATAAGAAGCGATCTCTTGTGCCCATATGTTGTCCTTTTTCACAGCATTTCACAGCACCCCTCCCTGTGTTCTACTCCTCATATCCTTCCCATATCCTCTTCTTCAGCATTCTTTGAACCTTAGAGGCACTTGAATGACACTGGAAATCTTATATCACACAACATATTGAAGATTTTGAAGGACAATTTCTGCCTCATAGGGAATCCAGACTGTGTTTGAGACTCTGTGTGTTTGGTGCTCTCGCTTCTGTTCTGTAGGCTTAGAACTAGAATGGAAGTCAAGACAGGAAAAGACATCTTAAATGAAGAGTAAGAGGGAAAAAGCACAGGGTAATGAAGAGGCTTTGAAAGGAAAAGTTGGGTGTCATGAGAGAATGGGGATGAGTGGTTAGAAAGCATGAGAATTTGGGAAAATACAAACAATGTCTTCTGAAAATATAAAATTGATGCAAAAGTTTTGTGTTTTCTTACAAAATTACATTAAATGTCCTTTTTGTGCTGACTATATAAATATACAGAAATAAAAGCTGACCTAAGATAGCATGAAGACAGCCATGTGTAGCCTGATATCTCGATGGGAAAGGGAAAGGCCTAAAATGCGATCATAGGAAGAATTTCAGGATGCAAACAATTTAGTGCTGCAAATATGAATATGTTCTTACTGCAATCACTGAGAGGAAGACAGACAGCAACTAAAACATTTTCCATGCATATGATGAAAAGAGAACTAAATAAAGTGTGGTGAATCCCTAACAAGGAAAATGTGTACACAGAGCTACAGTAATGCTTCATATTCTGTAACTGTCGTCAGTGTTCATGAAGTCTTATATCTGCTCTGAGTACTGCTTTCTGCCCAGGTCCAACTACAGAGCCTGTTATGGCAGGAAGATATGCAAATAAGTCTTCTTTGTGCCCATAAAATCCAGCCCTACCTTGACCCTGCAGTTCTGGCAGAGGAAAACAGCCCTGGATTTCCAAATCCTCCCAGTCAGGGTTCAGCAGTGAACACAGGTCACTCACCATGGACTTAGGGCTCATATTGGTTTTCTCTGCCCTTATTTTAAAAGGTAATTCATAAAGATGAGATACTGTGTATTGTGTGGATATGAGAAACAAAAAATTTGTCTTCTGTGACAGTTTTCTAACCAGAATTCTTTGTGTTTACAGGTGTCCAGTGTGAGGTTCAATTGCTGGAGTCTGGGGGAGGCTTAGTGCAGCCTGGGAATTCCCTGAAACTCTCCTGTGCAGCCTCTGGATTCACCTTCAGTAATTATTACATGCACTGGGTCCGCCAGTCTCCAAAGAAGGGACTGGAATGGGTCGCAGAGATTAATAAAAATGGTGGTAGCACCTGGTATACCGACGCTGTGAAGGGCCGGTTCACAATCTCCAGAGACAATGCCAAGAACACTCTGTACCTGGAAATGAACAGTCTGAAGTCTGAGGACACAGCCATGTATTACTGTGCAAGAAACACAGTGAGTGAATGCTACTGTGAGCTCAGACAAAAACACCACCATGGGGAACAGAAAACCAGCAGGGGGCGCTGAGAGCACTTAGAGATCTTAGCATGGCCTTCTCTGTGTCTCCACTGCCCCTCCTTATCACACTTAGAGATTTTCTCTAAGGTATAGTGTGTAATAATCATTGAATGTCCAAATTATTGTTTAAATTTGTGGTTCCAGTTGTGTTGTATGTGTTTATTTATTAAAGTGTTTCTCCGTTTCCCTTTATCCCTATCTCTTTCTATGTCTCAGTCTCTCTCCCTCTTTACTCTCTCCCTCTCTCTCACTTCTCTCCGTGTGTGTGTGTGTGTGTGTGTGTGTGTGTGTGTGTGTGTGATGACATATGATGCATTTCTTTAAAAATCTGCACCACTTGCTTTAAGACAGATTCTATCACAGGGCCTGGATCTCAACGATTGAGTAGTCTGGTTGTTTACTGAATCCCAGTGACAGTTCTGACTCCACATTCCCTAAATGGTATATTGCTTGGCTGCTACACCTATTTCTTTTTCTAATTATGGATTTTGAATTCTGTGTTCAGAACCCACTGAAAGGTTCTTGTGTGGCAAAAATTCATTTTTCACAGCCCCATTATAGTTGCTTTTTAAATTTAAGATGTGCTTTTACCTGAAGAAAATGCAGATCATCACACAGGGCAAAATGATCCTGTTTAGTGATCAGCATAATTTCCCGATGAAGCCAAAGAAGACTGTAAACCCTAGAAAATAAAGGCAGCTCAGAGCCACATGTGAGTCTAGTGGACCCTGTGGTATTTGTTTACCTTCATGAGCACTACACTACCCACACACAAACATCCATCCCTAATTAAAACAGTGTATTTTTTAAAAAGTTCTCATTTAATATTGTGATTTGTTCCAATGGTCTAGGTATTGTGCAGTTTATATGATACCTTGATTCAAACGGTAATATTTCAAAATAAATTTATCATTTTTATTAAAAATACTGAGTAGAAACATCAGTACTCCCCATTAAAGATTATAACAAGATTTCTGTCATCCAAGAGAACAGTTTAAATTTTCCTTCCAAGAAAAACTCCTTTCTCTCACTTCTCTAAGATTTGCGTCAGGCGGTTAACAGATAGCTCTGGGAACCTAAAGTTGAGAGGTGATGTTCTCATGAACACATTGTTCTGCCCTCCATCTTCTGATTGAGATGCTTCACCTTGACCAGTGAAAGTGGGCAGAAGAGTTTACATAAAGCTAACACTTTTCATGACCACAGAAAAGGATCTTAATCCCAAAAGAATTAGTTGTCTGTAACCAATGATATGAGTATCATTTACCCAAGGAAAGAATGAGACCAACTGCTATGGCAATGAAGAGGAAGGGATGCTTGTGCTGTGGAAATAGGAATGTGGTTCTACTAAAACATTATGAAAACTGTGGAGCCCCTCAAAAAATTATACATCTGGATGAGCAGAAAACAGAAGAAGAACCAGGCGGTGGTGGCGCACGCCTTTAATCCCAGCACTCGGGAGGCAGAGGCAGGCGGATCTCTGTGAGTTCGAGACCAGCCTGGTCTACAAGAGCTAGTTCCAGGACAGGCTCCAAAACCTCAGAAAAACCCTGTCTCGAANAAAAAAAAAAAAAAAAAAACAGAAGAAGAGCTTTGCAGTTAATCAGGAAAGGAGGGAAGAGAGAAAAGAAGAGACATGAGAATAGGAGAGGACAGAGGGTAAAAGAAGAGAGAGAAAGAGGAGAAAGGGTAGTGAGATACATCAGAGAATTTACAATATATTATGAATGAGCACTGTGATTTGTTTCTAAGTAGAATAAATAACATAGGTGGAAAAAGAATATTTTCAATTATCATGTGATGCTTATATACATATAACTATCTGCCCTTGTTTGTGATTTTTTAAATCATAATTGAAATTTTTATTTTTTTTTCATCCAAAAATTTAAACTTTTTCCCCTCCTCCCATTTCCCTCTCACTCCCCCACTCACCCTCCTCCTTCCCCCTCCCACCTTAAGAGAGGGCAGGGAACCCTGACCTATGGGAAGTCCAAGTCCCTTCCCCCTACATCCAAGCCTAGAAAGCTTTGCATCCAAATAGTCTAAGGTCCCAAAAAACCAGTACATTCAGTAGAAACAAGTCCCAGTGCCTTTATCACTGACTTCTCAGTCAGGCCCCATTGTCAGCCACATTCAGAGATTCTCGTTTGATAGCATGCTCATTCAGTCCCAGTCTGGATTTGGTGAGTTCCCATTAGAACAGGCACACCACCTCAATGAATGGACCAACCCCTTGCAGTCCATACTTCTTTGCACATCTTCTCCCTCCTTCTGCTCTTCAACTGGACCTTGGGAGCTCAGTCCATTGCTAACCCCTTGCAGTCCATACTTCTTTGCTCATCTTCTCCCTCCTTCTGCTCTTCAACTGGACCTTGGGAGCTCAGTCCATTGCTCTGATGAGGGTCTCTGTCTCTATCTCCATCTACTGCCGAACAAAGATTCTATGGTGATATTCAAGATAAACATCAGTGTGATAGTGGGGCAAGGCCAGTTCAGGCACCCTCTGATCTAACTGGGGACATCCCTGTGGACACCTGGGATCCCCTCTAGAACCAAGTATCTTGCCAACCCTAAAATGGCTCTTTTAATGTAGATATCTTTTCCCTGCTCCTATATGGGCCCTTCCTCCATCTCCACCCTCCCACTTCCCCAAGCTCTCTGCAGTTTTTACTTCCTCCCCCTCTCCTCTTCTCCCAACTCCATCCCCACCCCTACCCCTACCGTCATGCCCCCAACTTTTGCCTGGCAATCTTGTTTGTTTCCAATTTCCAGGAGGATCTATATATGTTTTTCTTTGGGTTTACCTTGTTATTGGGCTTCTCAAGGCCTGGGAACTATAGGCTTAATGTCCTTTCTTTATATCTAGAATCCACTAATGAATGAGTACATACCATATTCATCTTCTTGGGTATAGGTTATCTCACTCAGGATAGTGTTTTCTATTTCCATCCATTTGCATGCAAAATTTAAAACATCATTTTTTTACCACTGAGTAGTACTATAATATGTATATATTCCTATGTATATATTCCACACTTTCTTTATCCATTTTTCCATTGAGGAGCATCTAGGTTGTTTCTAGGTTCTGGCAATTACAAATAATGCTGTTATGAACATAGTTGAACAACTGCTTTTGTAGTATGATTGGGCATCTCTTGGGTATATTCCCAACAGTAGTATTGCTGGATCCTGAGATAGATTGATTTCCAGAGATGCAAGACTGATTCACATACGAAAATCTATCAATGTAATCCATCATAGAAACAAACTGAAAGAAAAAAACATATGATCAATTCATTAGATGCTGAAAAAGCACTTGACAAAATTCAACACCCCTTTATGATAAAGGTCTAGGAGAGGTTAGGGATACCATGATCATATCTAAATTTAATAAAAGAAATATACAGCAAACCAACAGCTAATATCAAATTAAATGGAGAGAAATTCAAATCCATTCCACTAAAATCAGGAACAAGACAAGGCTGTCCACTCTCACTATATCGCTTCAACATAGTGCTTGAAGTTTTAGCAGTAGCAATGAGACAGCATAAGGAGTTCAAGGGGATTTGAATGGGAAAGAAAGAAGTCAAACTTTCGTTATTTGCAGATGATATGATTGCATACATCAGTGACCCCAAAAACTCTTCCAAAGAACTCCTGTAGCAGATAAATACCTTCAGTGATGTGGCAGGATACAAGATCAAATCATAAAAATCAGTAGCCCTTCTGTACACAAAGGATAGAGAAGCAGAAAGGGAAATCAGAGAAACTTCACCTTTCACAATAGCCACAAATCGCATAAAGTATCTTAGGGTTACACTAACCAAAGAAGTGAAAGATCTATTTGACAAGAATTTTATGGCTTTGAAGAAAGAAATTGAAGAGGACACTAGAAAATGGAAGAATCTCCCTTGCTCTTGGATGGTTAGGATCAACATAGTAAAAATGGCAGTTCTACCAAAGGCAATCTATAAATTCAATGCAATTCCTATCAAAATTCCAACAAAATTCCTCACAGACCTTGAGAGAAGAATAAATCAAATTATATGAAAAAAAAAGCCCAGGATATCCAAAAGAATCTTATACAATAAAGGAATTTCCAGAGGCACTACCATCCTTGACTTCAAACTCTATTACAGAGCTACAGTAATGCAAACAGCTTGGTATTGGCATAAAAACAGAGATGTTGACAAATGGAATTGAATTGAAGACACACAATTTAACCCACAAACCAATGAATACCTGATTTTTGACAAAGGAGCTAAAATTATACAATGGAAGAAAGAAAGCATGTTCAACAAATGGTGCTGATATAACTGTATGTCAACATGTAGAAGAATGAAAAAGAGATCCATATCTATCACTATGTACAAACTCAAGTTCAAATGGATTAAAGACCTCAATATAAATCTGACCACACTGAACCTGATAGAAGAGAAAGTGCGAAGTAGTCTGAAACACATGGGCACAGGAGACCAATTCTTATGTAAAACCCCAGTAGCACAGACAATAAGGGTAACAGTGAATACATGGGACCTCCTGAAACTGAGAAGCTTCTGTAAAGCAAAGGACACTGTCATTAAGACAAAAAGGCATCCTACTGAATGGGAGATCTTCACCAACCCTGCATCAGACAAACATCTGATCTCCAAAATATATAGAGAACTCATGAAACTGCACATGAAAATTCTAATTAACCCAATTAAAAAATGGAGTACTGAACTGAAAAAAGAATTTTCATCAGACAAAGTTCAAATGGCCAAAAGACACTTAAGGTCATGTTCAACCTCCTTAGCGATCAGGGAAATGCAAATAAAAACAACTTTGAGATGCCATCTTACACCTGTCCGAATGGCTAAATCAAAAACACCGATGATAGACTTTGCTGGAGCGGATGTAGAGTAAGGGGTACACTCATCCATTGCTGGTGGGAATGCAAACTTATGCAACCATTTTGGAAATCAGTGTGCCGGTTTCTCAGAAATATGTGTGTGTGTTTTTAGGAAGGATTGTCTCTGTTGTATATCTATCTGTATTTATGTGTCTGAGTGCTTGCTTCAGAGATGCATGCTTTCTCATCATCTATAAATAATTTACATTAACGAGGTTACCACAGCATCATATGAACACAGAAACCTCTTCTGAAATCAGGTGAGCAGCAAGGCTGGGATACAAGTTTCAATTCAGACCCAGAGTCTCCCTTACCCTGATCAAGCTTCTGAGGCATTTCAGTTCCTTAATATCTCAGTGACCCTCAAAGCAGCAGAGACAGAGAACCCAGCTCAAGGGACCTGTCTTTCTCTTTTAGATGTGCGGCAGACACTTTTACTCATATGTGCACTCTGCTCTTATTCAGGTGTGTGGTGTTGAACATGAATAGTGAGATTCCAGCACACGCTGTGTTTCAACTACACAGTACTCTTGAAAGGATCACGGAGTTCAGACTCAGAATAGCAGTCACCAGCTGAGGGTGAAGTTTCCTTTTACTTCTTCTTGTACTCTTCCTACTCTTCATTTGGTTTGATTTATCTTCTATACCCCGACATTCTCAAGAACCATGCTCAGTAAATTGATCCTTTTCTTTGTTTCGTTTTCTTTTGGTGTATTTGAAATAAGGTTTCTCTGAAGTCTCAGAGAACTAGCTCTTTGTAGAGCATGCAGGCTACAAATTCGCAGAAATCAGCCTTCCTCTGCCTCTCAAGTGCTGGGATTATAGGTTTGTGCCAGCACTACCCAGCAGTAAATTGATTTTTTACAGAATCAGGTATAAGTGCTGGATGTCAAGAAAGAAATAATTGTGTATCCTGGTGTTTATTTTAGTAGTACATAAATTCCGTCATCAAAAATTATTTTCTGTAGAAAAATGGGATGTTATATAAGATTGAGCTAGGCTTGTTATTTTGTCGTAGAGTGCTTTGTGACCATGTGAAAGGCCTTAAGTTTAAGAACCAAATTTACTTAATAATAGGAATTAAGCACTTAGACAAATATCATTCTTACTTTCATAGTCTTAAATGAGCAACTCTATGACTGGAAAAGGAATGGAAGTGCCCACAGTGAGAAGTGCAGTAATAAAGTTGTGGAGAGGAAACAAGTCTACAGGAGTACATCTCTTGGATTCAATGGCAAACATTTCATCCAAGGTCAACAGCATCCATGGCACAGTTGTTAATAACTACAAACCATGAATCCAATGACAAGTAAGGACAATGTTAGAATGACTAGAAATGCTAATTGGTTAGAGTGTGTGTGCGTAGTACATGGTTTGCATATATGTCAGGAGGCTAGAGTGGAGTTTGTGTATGATTAGCAGTTGATTTCTATCTTATTCTTGAGTAAGGATGTCACAGTGACCCTGGAGCACAAATGCTCAGACAGAATCTTTGGCTGGCTAAACTTAGAGTACCTTCAGTCACAATGCCTCCAGTGCTGGGAATATAGGATAAACTATCACACCCAGCTTCTAAGCTAAGTGTTGTAAATTAGGCTAAGATTTTAATACTGGGAGGCAGGTGCCTTACCAACGAGCCAACTCTTGAGGCCTGAATATTATCACTGTACATTGATAAAAGATTTGTAATTTGTAAAAGAAAATATGTATATTGTATAATAATTTTTAAAAGAGAAAATGTATCGCTAACTATGAATTTTTAAACTGTTAACAGTCTATATGGAAATGAATACTTCATGTACAAACCCATGTCCTTATAAATGACTCTTAAAACTCTGACTTTTTATGAAAATCTGGAATTGGGGAGATGGGCAGGATCTGCAAAAGAAGATAGAAAGTAAATACTTATCAGAATATATTGTGTTGAACATTTTTCAAGAAAATAAATTCATTAATGATTGACAACACTACATTTGATGGTTGGGCATGGTGAAATAATAGTGTCAATCCATTCAATTGGGAAACAGAAGCAAAAGTCAGTCACCATAAAAGAAAGGGAAAACTCCTGGTTTCCTTTATCCTTTCAGGAACCTCCTGCAATGCAAAGTAGCCCTCAGACTCAGAATGAAAGCCATAGACTAGCTCAGAAGCCCATCTCCTTCTCACTAGAGCTCCAGCAAAGCATGGCTGTCTTGGTGCTGTTCCTCTGCCTCTTGACCTGTCCAACCTGTAAGTGTTTCAGAGTTTTAGGAGAGAGAACCAGGTACAGCATGTATGGAATATTTGGCTGATGGTGATGTTGCTTTTCCCCAGG
This sequence comes from Alexandromys fortis, assembly GCF_014885135.2. NCBI lineage: Eukaryota > Metazoa > Chordata > Mammalia > Rodentia > Cricetidae > Alexandromys > Alexandromys fortis. Next base: position 3,073 of record NW_026068417.1, on the reverse strand, counting down.
TGCATTGTCCCTGTTCCAGGTGAAGAAGTCAGTACCTGAACTGGTGCAGCCATCACAGCAGACCAAGACCCTGTCTCTCACCTGCACTGTCTCTGTGTTCTCATTAACCAGCTGTCATGAACACTGGTCCACCAGGCTCCAGGAAAGGGTCTGCAGTTAATTGGAATAAGATGGTATAAGGAAAACACCGATTATAATTCAGCTTTCAAATCCTAGATCACTATCAGCAGGACATCTCCAAAAGCCAAGTTTTCTTAAAACAATCTGCAAACTGAGAACAAACCCATATACTACTCTACCAGAGACATTGTTATAGAACTCCAGTGTGAAGCTGTATAAACCATCTTACAGAGAGCTCAGGGCCAGCACAAAGTAGTACTAAGGGCTTACAGAGACTCAACATTGCAATATTCTAGAACTTAATTTTTACTAATTTTTAATGCATATTAATATTTTTGAAGTCCTGTTTTCCACTGTAATCTTTACTTTTCTACACAATTTGTGATCTCATCTGAACAAGATAGCAACAAACAGGGCAGACACATCATTGCTGTGGGTACCAGGTTCAATTTGGAAGAGATTCAAAGATCAATGGGAGTGGGGTCTTTCGATTTGTAACAGAGTTTCAGTTAATTCTCCAGTTAGAGTAGAATTTATGAGTTTAGTAAGAGCCAACAGATCATGCAGGAATACCCTGGTAGGACCTATAATCCATTAACTTGATTTCCTTCATCTCTTCAACATCCTCACATGAAACATGAACATCTATTTCATAATTAATCTTTGCTATACTCTGGCACATATACCATGGAACTAAAGAATCTAGAGATAGCTGATGGAGGAAGGTCATTGGCTAATAAAGAAACTGGCTTGGCCCATTTTATTGGTTAGAACATAGGTGGGTGGAGTAAACAGAACAGGATGCTGGGAGGAAGAGGAAGTGAGCTCAGACTCCACAGCTCTGCTCTCTGGAGCAGAGATGCCAGGCTCTGCTCTCCCAGGCAGCTCTGACCCAGGATGGATGTAGGCTAGAATCTTCCCAATAAGTGCACCTTGGGGTGCTACAAACAATTATTAGAAATGGGCTAGTCCAGGTGCGAGAGTTAGCCGAGAAGAGGCTAGATAGAAATGGGCCAAGCAGTGTTTAAATGAATACAATTTGTGTTTTGTTATTTTGGGCATAAGCTAGCAGGCAGCTGGGGTGCTGGGGACGCAGCCCCGCCGCTCCTATTTCAACAGATAGCAGCTGAGCTTCAGGAGCCTGCAGGATGTTCTTGGCTAACATCCTATCTAAGGTGTCCTTGAACCTCAAGTCCCTTTCTGGAAATGCTGTCAAATCACATTGTAAGTTGTATGTCTTAGGATCTATTCTGGTCTTCTCAGATCCCTAGTGTGTAATAAATTTGTTTTTGGCTAAAATAAAATACCCTACCTCTACCGAGGTATTCAAAAGTTTACAGGATTTTAATTTTATCATGTAGATACATTTCTCTCTCTATTGTTTCCTCCACAGACTTCTTACTTACACTGATTTACTTGCAAATAAGTTTTGTGGTCTCTGCAATGATATCTGAGTTACAAATCCTTGATCTGAATGTCAGATATCCCAGGTTGTGGCATTCAGGGATTTGGGGAAAGACTTGTATATTGTGGGCCATCCTCCATCACATTATGGTATAGGAGGTCCTTCTGTTTATGTATTGCTTTTATTGGTTAATCAATAAAGAAACTACTTGTACTGATAGGGTTGAACTTAGGTAGGCAGAGAAGACAAATCTGAATTCTGGAGGGAAGAAAGCAGACAGAGAGCCACCATGGAGATGCCAGATCAGACATGCTAAACCTTTGCTGGTAAGCCATGACCTTGTGTTGAACACAGATTAATAGAAATGGGTTAAATCAAGATGTGAGAGTTAGACAATAGGAGGCTAGAGCTAATGGCCAGCCACTATTTTAATTAATACAGTTTCTGTGCGATTATTTCAGTTGTAAGCCAGCCAGGAAGCAGGGACAAACAAGGGGAAGCCACTCCCTGTGATAGGAAAGACCAGTGCCCTCCCTACTACATCTAGGTTGAGCAAGGTATACATCCAAAGAGAACATACATTAAAGACAAATCCCAGTGTCACTATCAGTGGCCCCTCAGTCTGCCACAACTGTCACCCACATTCAGAAGGACTAGTTCCCATGCTCATTCATTCCCAGTCCAGTTGGACTTGGTGAGCTACCATTAGCTCAGGCAAACTGGCTCAGTGGATGAACCCCTCATAGTATTGAATTCTTTGCTCATACTCTTACTCCTTCCACTCTTCAGCTGGATCTTGGGAGCTCAGTCCAGTGCTCCCATGTGTGTCATTGCCTCTGTTTCCTTCTTTTGTTGGACGAAGTTTCTCTCCCGTCCCCTCAGTATTGGAGCAGGCTGTGCAGCAGGGTTCCCAGAGCTCACAGCCCCACAGTCCTTATTCTATGTGTCATTAGCATTGAGCTTCTCTGTGAATAAAAGTGGGAACAGAATTTTAAAAAGAAATCTACTGTTGTATTTTCAGCATACTACAATCTCTGATAAATAATGTATATCTTGCATAACATCATAATAACTGTCTTGTGAGTAAACACTGGTGAAACCATTGTAGCAACACCATCATTTCTCCCCTGATGTTCCCACCAATATTACATCATACAATTTTACTAGTCACTTAGAGGTTTATATACTGAAACATTTAAGTTTTTGGATGTTTTCTCCTGGCTTTTTCCTCCTTACAGGAATGTTAACTGAAAAATTTATAATGAATTTTATAATTTTTATAATTTTCTATGCTTATAGCTTGTTTTCCTTCAGCTTTCCTGGTCAAACACCCAGATGTTTTAATGTCTAATTTAAAAGCAAGATAAATAGACTATGACAAGTAAAGGGAACTCTAGAAGATTTCCTTGTGTAAAAGAAGAAAAAAAAACAAAGGTTATGACATCAAACAGGTATAAATAAAGCATATTCCAGAACTTCCTAGTTTTTTAAGTTACCACCTTCTCTTCAGTATGTCCTGTGATTCATTCTAGATAATTTTAAAGAAAA